>NW_016158261.1:104141-118307 GCF_001687245.7 Rhagoletis zephyria | reverse complement strand
ACGTTTATATAGCGAGCCGCTTGCTCCAAGCAGACACCCGCTTGCAGCCGCACCTACTGGTGAACAGACGCTGCAGACTTCAGTGAGCCCTTAAACCGAATAAGTCAGAGTGGCCCCACCGAAGCTCCCTCTCTTTCTGCCGTGACCCAAGGCTCCACTCGGATTGGTTACCGCATCTCGCACATGGGTTGCTCACGTTGCCCAGAGTGCGCGAACGAGGACGCAAGAGTCGGGATTGAGTATAGCCATGCAACTGTAACTGCATACCCAGCGCAACGACTATACCCCATTGCACTCTACTCTCTTTCATACTACATTACTCAGGAAATATTTTGGATATATTACTGGAACTTTGTATGGAGATATATAAAATCATTATTAACTCATGGCTGCCACCCTTTAAAAAAAATCAAATTTAACTACAATTAAGGGAGTTATTTATTTCAAAATTATATTAAAAAATGGATGTCAAGAGGCTTAAAAAAACTGTATTTTGAAAAGGCTTGCCAACTGTTTAAAAAGTCAAGTCTAAATTAATTATACGCAGGCCATCTGAAGAATTAAAATATGGTTGCCTAACGAAATATAGTTAAGAAACCTTTAGTTTGAAAGTTTTGAATAATCTTTAAGTCTTTCACAAGGGGTGCAACCTTTTTAAAAATTAATTTCAATTATTTTAAATTAAGTATTACAGTAAAAGGCGCGCAATGGTCCTGGCGGTTGATTTATCGGTGGCGATTTGAGATTTACCCCTGCACAACTCAACCCTGGTGTCTCCGAATGAAGCTTCAACCATAATAATACTGGCAAAACACATCCATTGGGCCAATCATAATACACAAGAGCTCGATATACTCAGTGGTGCAGCAGATCGATTTAATCTGACATCACGGCACTTTTTCTAACTTGGCGATTAGCCAAAGTGGATCATAAATCGTTCCGAGCATTTAGGAGGATTGTTACAGACACTTGCTGTTTACTTGTTGTATCTTTAACTTTCTTGTATTTCCATTTTACATTATTTGTAGAAACATTTGTACCTTTGATTTTTCCATTCATTGAGGAAAATTTTTATAATTTTCTGAAGCGATCCGAATATTTCTGAATTTATATAAAAATCATCTTTGCTTTCCAACATATAGTTTAAAATTTCTTCCTCAACATTCTTCAAAATATTATAATAAATTTCAACCGTAAACTGCTACGCCAATGATTGTTTCGTACACCACCGAAAGCACATGGCCAAAGCTGCACCATCTGCAATCAAGACGATACCGAGGAGATGGTCCAATGCGACGTATGTGATGCCTGGAATCAATACAACTGCGCCGGAGTGACTTCTGAAGTCGAAAATCACCCATGGAAATGCGTCAAATGCAGAGAGTGCCAAGTGTAAAGTCCACAAAGACGGTGGCAGCGACCTCGAAATCAAGCTCACATCGCCAGCAAATAAATTTAGAGCTACAACGCTTGGAATTAGAACGTCCTGAACGTGAAAAACAGTATCATGAGAGGAAACTGCGACTGTTAACAGAAGCTGAAGAATAAGATGGAAGAAGCAGCCATAGTGGAGAAGCATCGGGGACAAAGTCATGGGTTGCAAAATTTTGTTCTCAAACAGAAGCACCCCAGCGGTTACAACCCTTCACTAATACTCAAGTGGCAGCACGACAAAGTCTTTCAAAGGAATTACCAATCTTCACGGGGAAACCGGAAGAATGGCCGCTTTTCTACAGTTCGTATCAAGAGAGAAATAAATTATGCAAATATAGTGACACCGAAAATCTTTTAAGGCTGCAGAAATGCCTTAAAGCAGACATGGGCACTTTTGCCCGTATCGGCTTTTTTGCCCGTACGGGCAAGCGAGCCCATTTCGCGGGCTAGATCAGGGGAAAATCATGGGCAAACGGGAAGGGGGCAACAAATCTTACTAATACACGTACAGCAATGAGAGCCACTGCGCACGCATTCTGGAGTAAAAAGGCTCACTCTCCCAAACGTACGCCACATACACTCCTCGTCATTTGAATAGCTCAACTTTTTATTCTTTAGTATTTAAACTTTTAATTTTGTTTATTTAATATTCATTACATCCGATTTTAAAACTTTATACTGAGTTAAAAAAATGTCAACAAAGGGGTACAATAAAGTGCAAGTTTCAAGTGTCTGTAAAATAGCGGTGATTTTTGACAATTTTTTTGGTGATAGTGCTGCGCATTTTCTCTCATACAAAGTATGCTCGACAAAACTTTTATATGGAATAAAATGCGCAGCACTGTCAATAAAAAATAAATGAATTTGAAAAATCGGGGCTGTTTTAGAGTCACTTCAAACTTGCACTTAATTACACTATAATTGAATGGGCTACAAAACTGCATATCAGAAATTTTTCTAAAAATTTTATTAACTTATTCACTGCAGGTCATTAGGATGGCACACTCCTATGTTGACCTTTTTTAAGAACTGTTTCCAGCTCTCGAGAAAAACGAAAAAATCATATAAAATGCTGCCCAAGAAATGGAAAATAAACTTTCTTTTAAGTTTTAGTTTGTAAAAAATTTTAAAATTGCATTTACCCGTAGAATATGCTATATCGTCACTAGACACGAATAAAGGCGCGAGCTCAAAAGTTGACGGCGAAAAAAGACGCATAAAAAATTTCAGCCTCAAATACTCTTAACATACTTCGCCAAAGTTTTTTTTATAAGCATCTTTTTTCGCAAAATTTTTTAAACGCTTTTTTTCACGCGCCTTTATTCGTATGTAGTGACGATATTTTTACAAAAAAATTATATTAAATAAACAAACGGAAAACTGTAAATACTAAGAATTGAAAGGGTGTGCTCAAATGACGAGGAGTGTATATGAGCAGATGTGATCACTACCACAAGTAAACGCGAGCTGAAAGAGTGATTGTGTTAGTGTGCCAATTACGTTTGAATGAATTTGCGTTCGCTTTGTTACGCTCTCGCATGTATTTGCATGTAATGCTTACGCTCTTTAAGCAGGCGCTCACTGTCCATGCTTATATATGAGCAAATTTGACATCGATATAACTGTTGCCAACTTTGTGCCTTTCGCAAGAAATTAAGAGCGTTTAGGGAATTAAAAGGCGAAAATTGTTTAGTTTAGCGCTTGTTTTGTTCTTTGGTGCCCTTTCAAGCAATTTTATAATAAAAACGTGATTCTATGGTGACATTGTATTTGACTTACACATATGTTAGTGTTTGGCCGAGCTTCTCTTCTGGATAATAAGCTCCAAGATAATCCAAACGCAATATTTTCACACAGTCTCTATCACGGAATCCATAGAATATTCTGCTAATTAGCTGGGTGTGCGCATTTGTACAAAAGTAAGCAATTGCATGAAAATAAAGTCTCTAGAAAAACCAAGTTTTGGAAATTGTTTTACGAATAAAAAAACATTTTGCAAATTAAATTTATTAAATTGATTAACTGCGCATAGTTGGAAATATTTACAAGTTTCATTGTGTGATTACTTAAAATATTTGAACATACAGCTTTATATGCGAAAATACCATTAATCACAGAAACACAAAATTTGTTTTTTTTTTTGGGGAAAATTGGGCTATTTTCAGTATTTTGGTGCTTTTTTAAATAAAAAACTTGGCGATCAGGGCTGCCAACTTGGCTCAAACCGTGCCATTTTTGGCACTATTTTACTTGAAATGGCACTGAATTTTTCAATTTTGCACAAAGTGCCAAAATGGCACTTTTGAAAAAAAGCCAAATTTAAATACATTTTTGTTAAATCCTTTGCGTGTACTTCTTTTTATCAACTAAAATTTTCTAATTTCTATGGTGTATACAACTGGTTTATCTTACTTTGACATTGGGCTTTTGTTTTAATTTGTCTAATTTTAATGCTAATGGGAAGAACTAAAGATAATGACACCTTTTTTGGCACTTTTAATTTTCTATTCGGCACGTTTTAGCACTTTTTTATCCTCAATATGGCACTTCATAGCTATGCATGTTTGGCAGCCCTGTTGGCAAATTTGATCACTAGCTGACCTTCACCGAGCGCTCTCTGCTGGGTTCGGACTACAAAAATGGAAGTTAATATCAAGTATTCGTAGTAGATGTGCATTTCTTATCTTTATAAAAAACAATTCATTTCTCCTCGTATCCTTGTACAAATAAGGAGCTAAAGCGGCCTTATAAGGGTCGATATCTGTAGACTGGAAAATCGACCAGCTAGTGGTTGAGATGTCATTTAAACGGGTCAATTTTGGTTGAACGACAAAAATCCACTAGAAAATCGACCCGTGTAAAGGCGCCTTAATCCAGCGAGCAATTATCATTAAAGTTAAAATGCCTTGGTTAAAATTAATAAAAAGTTATTTCATTCTTTCTTTACCGGGACAATTGTTACATCGGTGGGCAACGACGCAATTACAGAACTTTAGACACAGCAATATTTTTCGATCGGGTTCAAATCGGGCGATTGTGAGGGCCTATTCACGAATTCAAGTGTATTTGCAAAGTTGCTGTAGCTCACCAATGTAACAATCGTGTCGATAAAAAGGTAAAATATAACTTTTAGTTTGCTATTAAAAACCCCACCTCCTTTTTATTTGAAGAGTAAATTTGTTGATGCAACAAAACGGAGCAGATTTTCAGTTGAGCGAAGTAGTGGACTAGGTTTCAAATTTTTTTCGACAAAACGGAACAAATCTACTCCTATCGGAGCGAAGTCCGAACGATGGCTTAAAGCTCAGTTAGTCAACGACGTAGCGTAAACGTAGGTTGACGTACGTAGCAGAGAAAAGCAAGGAGCTACTTGAATTTGGAGTTCGTTTATACTGAACTAATGTACGTATGATTTGATACATGAACAACGTCAAGCGTACGAGCCGCAACTTGCTTTTAAATTTTATACCGAGTCAACGCAGTGAACAGTTTTTTTTGTTCGAATCATACACTTGTACAATTTCAAACCAACCGAATCGTTGCTTGTATATTGAGATACTCGTTCTGTATAAACGACGTGTTGTATTCATTCGAGAGTTATATGTTCTACAGTTTTTATTGTAAGATTCTGACGTGCGTAAATTATGTCGAATACAATTGAAAATATTTCTGAAAAACTCAAAAGCGGTGTTCTAAGAAAATGTAATAAAAGAAAAGGTCGTAGTGAAGTGTGGTCTGTTTTTTGTGAAGTAGAAGATGATATTGGATGCGCTATTAAAGAATTTGTATGCTATGAATTTGTATCTAGTTTGTAAATAAAGTAAAGCTTCCCTTGGCATTTCCAATTGGCGTCAGTAAAGTATACTGATTATTTCAGGTATTTTTAAATTTTGTTATTTTGTCGCAATAAATTTCAAATACTTCGTTTTATCGATGTGAATACGTCTATGCATATGAATGTATTTACATATAATTTTTAATAATGAAATAAACAAAAAGTATTCATGGACATAGGAAATGCAATATGGTTTTTTATTTTGGCATGCACTTCTTTTATCGCGAAGGAAAAATGCATACAGATTTAACATCACATCGCTAATATTTGAAATGCGATAAACAAAAAATTTGCGCTGTCTTTCATTCGCGACTCAAATATGAGTTGTCCGGAAATTGCCTATGTCGGGCGCTAATAAATGAGAAAAAGCGATCCCGGTAGTCCGAACAGATTTCAAGGACATTGCAAAGGAGATGATGTTACAGAGGATACATTCATACATATATGTGAGACTGCAAAAAACTTATTTTCGTTTGAAACGAATATTTATAAGAATATTCCAAGCGTACACTTTTCAGTATAATGGAGTATCTGCGTGGTATTTTTCTATATGTGTGTACCTTTGCATGACGGCCAAATCATACTTATTATTCTGGTTTACAGCAAAAATGTTCTATGGATGCCACTATCCAATTCTTATGTAGAATTTCCCGGTGATTCCGGAAAGCGAGATATTTTTTTTTCTATTGATAACTTTTCGAGATATTTGCAAATTACCCTTATTCAGTTTACAAAAACAGGAGTGGTTTCACTTAATCACATATATCGAACCAATTGAATAATTGTAATACGAGAAACGGTAAATGAAAGCAATTAAAATTCTCTATAAACCGTACATACATAACTTTTCGATAGCCCTGATAGTTTCCGTGAAATTAATTAATCATTCGTGGCCGGTCTTGCTTACGATGCAACTCAGGTGTATGTGGCGTATGAGTAACACTTTTTCTCCAAAAAAATCCTTGCGTATTCTCGTTACTTAATAATTACTTTCTTATTTATATATCGATTTTCTTCATTGGTAGCTTAATTTTTTTCTAAAGGAACGGGCTTTAACACAAGAGCAAGTATACGAATTTCTTTAGTTTTCAATTATAACAAAATATAAATAGAGGTGGTAACATTCGTTCGTTATGTATTTCTGTTTAAAAGCTATTTCTGTCTTATTTCTGTTTAAAAGCTATTTCTGTCCTCTTTCATTTTATACTTAATTTGGATATGCGGTTTGTATACTATCAGGAAATTACTTTCATTTCGGACTTAAAAAATATTTGGCCAAGTTTGACTGTTAAAAAAACAACTGTTATTTCCGGTCCCTGCTTTTTCTGACTCTTCACCAGACCTCCACTTTACTCATTATTCAATATTAAGTACATATACGCAGTATGTTTCATTTATTATCCTTATTAACATAAAAAATGCAATTATTACGGAACAAAATAACATGCGGATATTTCATTAAACTATAACTACACCAATTCCTTTGCCTAACGAATTTAACATGGCAATGTCATTTAAGCGTACCGAGAGGGTGCGCGTGGTTTGTCCTTTAGCTAGCGATTACCTGGTGCACTAGTGACGATTACTAATCGCTAGCTCTTTGCCTAACGACCAATAATGCATAATATCGCTAGCAAATTGCCTAACAATAGGTGATGCATGGAATCACCAGCACCAGCCACCAGCAAAACTCCAGCAGAACTACAGGGGGCTCTTCTGCATCCTATACATACTTGCTTTTACAAAGGAACAAAAATTACATTACATACATACATACGTATGTACATACATAGGTATGTACATATACAGCTTGAAAAGAGTTGATTGAAAGTACGTACATCGAACGAGTCATACGTACTTTTCTGCTTAATGTTCAACTCATTGACATGTACATTTTTTTCGAACCAAATCTTGGTTGCGTATATTTTAAACAAGCTTGCCTATCGAACAGCTTTTCATGAAACATATACTTGCTTCGCTTGTATTGCCATAGTGGAGTACAACTAATTCGTATGAGTTGCCTTGCAACGAGTTGGCTCGAAACTCGAAATTGTTACTCGAAGCATATCACTGGTACGTAGCAGCATATAAAATTTACTGTTGATAGAGAGAGAGAGAAGCAACGGCCACGTCACCGCCATGCGGTGGTGAGTTTTCGTTAACACGCGAATCCCATAAGCTAGATCGTGTCTGCGTCAACCTACGTCTACGCTACTTCGTTGACTGTTTGCGCTTTTATTGTGTATATGAGGAAAATGTATACTCTTTGTTTGGTACACAAAGTCAGTATTACCGCAGCCGTACTGCGATGAACATGATGTCGGTGGAATTTAAATAATTTTTTCGCAACTTTTCATACCCTTCCTCCCGTAAACTGTTTTTCCCTTTCTCCAGCCCGCGCTCGCACTTTCGCTACTGCGCGGGCAAAAAAGTGCCCATGTCTGCCTTAAAGGAAAAGCGTTGGAAGCAGTGAGCTCTCATCTCTTGCTCCCAAAAAATGTCGGAGACGTTTTACGAACTTTGAAAGTGAAGTTTGGTCGCCCGGAGATTATCATCTATAATATATTGGGGAAAATTCGTGCCGAAGCACCACCAAAGGCTGATAAACTGGAAACACTTGTTAGCTATGCAATAACAATCAGAAATCTTTGTTCAACGATTGAAGCATCGGTGTTAGAAGCCCACATGATAAATCCTTTACTGCTTCAGGAATTGGTAGACAAGTTGCCTGTTCAAATTAAGCTGAACTGGGCCATGTTCAGCATCGACCAAGAAGCCAATATTTGCTCCTTTTCAAAATGGCTATTAAATATTGCGGAAGCCGTCACGCAGGTTAGTCCAAATGTTGGTTTTTCAAGGATGAGCGGTAGTTTGCATACGCACGAAAGAGAGAATTTGTTGTGGAAGCCAGTTTGCATGATTTGTAAGGCGAGTCACTTAGTGAATAGTTGTACGAAGTTCAACGCAATGACGCTCTCGGAGAGGTGGGACAAAGTAAAGCAGCTGAAACTTTGCCGAATTTGTTTGCAGAAACATGGCAATTTCCGCTGCAGTGATTTGAAATGCAGTATTCAAGGTCGCGAAGCAAGACATCACAAGCTGTTGCACAATTTCGCACCCAAGGCTTCAGTTGTAACCGCACACGCCAGTGAGTAAAGTGGAAGCAAAACCTACTTCAAAACAGTTCCAGTTACGCTTCGCAGTAACAATTGTAAATTGGATACCTTCGCTTTTCTAGACGATGGATCTAACGTTACTCTTCTGGAGAAAAGAGTCTGCGATCAATTAGGTCTTAAAGGTTAACGAAAGTATTTGTGCCTCAAATGGACATCGGATACCACACGAAATTCTATGTTAGTAGACCTGCAAATATAACGGCGACATCCGAACGCGAAGAAGTTTGACATTTTAAACGTTTATACTATCAAAAGTCTAGCGCTTCCAATACAAAGTGCTACGAGGGAAGAATTGTCATGTTATTCCCATTTGAAAAAAATTCGCATGGAACTTTACCATAATGCTGTTCCACAAATTCTCATTGGGCTCAATAACGGATATGTATGTAATTCTTCCAAGACTACAGAGGGGAATCAAAACAAGCCTTATGCATCGAAAACTCGACTTGGATGGGTAATTCATGGTGGAGGTGGGGCCGCAAGCACAACTGTTGGCTTCCATACAATCGAAGAGTGCGAGTGTGAATCGGAGTGGAAAAGGTTGCATGAAATTGAATCCAGTTACCTCTCACTTGAAACTTTTAAGTCGAAAATTCGAGCTGAAATCAACCGAAGGCGAGCGTGCAAACCAAATTCTACAATCAACCACAAAAAGGATTAGAAAGCGATTTGAAACCGGTTTGTTATGGAAAGACAATATTCCTACAGTACCAAATAGTTATGCTATTGCTATGAGGCGCCTAATTTACCTTAAGAGAAAGTCAGATCCAGAACAAATACCCCTCATAAACGAGCAAATACTAGCGTTAGTTGAAAAATGTTATGCACGAAAACTTTCATCAGAAGAAGTTATTGACGATAGGGGCATCACTTGGTATCTGCCTATTTTCACTGTTATCAACCCGAAAAAACCTCGGAAAGTTCGTCTCGTCTGGGATGCAGCCGCCAAAGTACGTGGTACGTCTCTGAATTCTATGCTTGGAGAGCTGGAAGTCTCTGGTGTCTGTGCACATTAAAGATCCATCGTCCGAAATGGGGAATGAAAAGGTCTTGGGAATGTGGTGGTCCACTGATTGTGATGTATTTACTTATTCTTTGAAGCTGTACAGAGTGGAGAAGGATATACTAAGCGTACACAAGAAACCACCAAAAAGAGATGTCTTGCGTACTCTGATGTCTTTATTTGATCATCTAGGTTTCCTATCACATTACGTCATCTATCTCAAAATTATTTTCAAGAAGTATGGAGAACGACTGAAGGTTGGATTGATGAAGTTAATGAGGAGGTATTTAAGAAGTGGCTCATTTGGTTGAAGCTACTACCAGAAATCGAAAAAGTTAAGATTCCACGATGGTATTCAACCAAATCTGATTCAAATGTCCAGTTACATGTGTTTGTGAAAGCCAGTGAATTGGCTTATGCAGCTGTAGCATATTTTCGCATCATTACTTCAGCTGAGTTGCATGTTTGCCTTGTATGCGCAAAAGCAAAAGTCGCTCCGACGCAACCAGTATCAATTGCTCGTCTTGAACTGATGCTGCCATCAGTATTGGGTGTTCGCCTAGCTGATATGATTTGCAAGCAGCACAATCTACGGTTGAACAACAGGACTTTTTGGTCGGATTACAATACCGTTCTTTCTTGGTTACGTTCAAATCCTCGAAACTTTAAACAGTTTGTTATGTATTGTATTGGTGAAATTTTAGAAGGAAGCGTGCTGTCAGAATGTCGTTGCTGACGACGCACAGTGGTTTAGCCCCATACATTGTTTGGAAAAAATTAGAAGGAGTAGGCGTAGGGCTTTAATTTTTCGTGTGTAGCCTCTAAGAACATAAATCAAGAAAAAAACGAAAAATTGGTGTGATCGGTTTATTTTAAAGCCTACCTTCCATACAAACCTAACCTCAAAAACGCCTTAAAAATGGCATTCAAAAAGCACCGATGAATGACGGACTTCCAAATTTTGTCCATATATTCACAATAATGGAGTAAATAAACATACAAAAAATTAGCAAAATCGATTTACTTTAACGCATACCTCCCATACAAACCTAACCTCAAAAACGCTTAAAGATGTAAATAAAAGCGCATCGATGAATGCACGACTCCGAAATTTAGCCATATATTGTAAATGATAATATAAGCAAACACCCTTAAAAATGGCTGTAATCGGTTTATTTTTACGCACACCTCCCTTACAAGCCTAACCTCAAAAAACTTAAAAAAGTTATTAAAAGGTAAAAAAAACTCCTCGTACAAACTGCATACTTGTGCAAGCTGAGTTATACAAAAAGCGATAGCAAAATATGTATATAAAAATGGTGCCTCAGGGTGGGTAAAATTGTTTAGACTTCAAGGCTAAAATACAGAAATTTATTTTTTTACTCTCTATGCAGCATGGCACTTTTTAGTAAAGGTAGGCAAACAAATTTACTTAGTCCAGTATAAATTTTCTCAATAACTCTTCTATAAGGTTTGGATATCTATTTTTAAGGTATTCGATACACTTATGCACTTCATGATTACTTGCAATTGCAATTTCAGCTAGCACTGAATTAACACTTTTATATTATAACTTTTCCAAGAGGCCACCTGGTGGGCTGAGTGTTTTCGTCCTTACTAATGACTACATTACCTTCACTAATGTTATCTGTCGGAGTTTTCCACTTGTTTTGTTGCTGGAGTGTATGTAAATATTCATTCTTCCAGCGATTTCAAAAATCTCGATGAATTTTTTGTTTAAACTTATTTAACAAGGAGATGTTGTCATCTGCTTCTGAAGATGGAATTGAACTTAATGGTTTTCCAATCAAGAAATCTCCAGGTGTTAGTGCATCTATCCCATTGTCATCATTTATAGCGTATAGTGGGCGCGAGTTCAAGGTTGCTTCTATTTGCGCTAAAACTGTTGACATTTCTTCAAATGTTAATTTCGTTTCTTCATTTGCCCTTTTTAAGTGGTATTTCATTCCTTTAACACCTGCTCCCCACATTCCTCAAAAATTTCGGCCTGCCGGGGGAGAAAAATGCCAAGTTATTTTCTCGTTTGCTAAAATAGTTTTTCTTTAATGCTGCTTTAAATTCTTTATCAAGCCACTTGTTGGCTCCCACAAAATTGGTTCCATTGTCTGAGTAGAGGTGAAGACACTTTCCTCGTCTGCCAAAAAATCTTCTCAATGCTGCCAAAAAAGCTTCTGATGATAATTCAATAATGAAACATATCCTTTGAAAGATTTTTGCCCTCGTCCCTTAGAGCATCTCATTTAGAAAGGTCCGGCATAATCAACTCCGGTATAAGTAAAGGGACTTGATGTTGATACTCTGAATTCCGGTAAGTCGTCTATAATTTGTGTTAAAGTGTCTTGCTTCTATTGTATGCACTTGCAGCAATTTCGTATACAACTTTTTGTTGAATTTTTCACCCCTATTATCCAACATTGTCTTCTTCACCGCTTCGGTTAACCGGTTTCCACCGTGTATAGTCGCAAGTTGAGCATCTTTGATCATTAAAGAAGTTAAGTTGGATTTGTGTAGAATTATGGGGTGCTTTGAAGAATATGATAACTCTGCGTTTACTAGTCTACCTCCGACCCTCAAACTTCCATTTTTATCCAAAAATGGGTTGAGGTCGATGATTTTGCTTTTATTGCTAAGTTGTTTACCATTGAATAGTTCTGTTAACTTCGTCTCTGAAAAACTGTTTTTGTGCCTCACGGATTATTATAATTTTGGCTGTGTGTAGTTCTTCTACTGATAAATTTATAGATTGGTGATTTCTCTGCTTTTTCCCAAATCGTAGTATGTATGCTACTACCATTTTCAGTTTTAACCAATTTGAATATCGACTTAGTAAATTTTCGATAAACTCGGTTTGGCTTTTTGATGACGATAACACTGGCCATTGATTTTCGGGTAATTCGAGCCATTTTGGCCCACACCACCAGATGTTCATATTCAGTAATTTAGGAACTGGAACACCTCTTGATGCTACATCTGCTGGATTGTATTTAGTGCTCACGTGTTTAGACTATGCTTGGGGAGTAAGCTTCCCGATGTCTTCAACCCGATTTCTTATAAATTTGTCTTTGTTTCTTGAATTTTCTTTCCATCCCAAGGTTATTGTTGAATCACTCCACGCGTAGATTGTATGATATGATGGCTTTGATCACTTTATTGATCAACTTCGCCAATATGCTGCACATAGCTCCAACTTTGGTACTGTTTTCCGATTTTTAAGCGGATTAACTTTTGTTTTGGTCAAACTCGCAGTCTTTCATTTTATCCCTTAGATCTTCAATTTTCTTTTTAAAAATGGTTATTTTGTCATCCTCTTCATATTGGACTTTTTCAACTTGTTTTACTATTTGGATTACTGGCGGAAGTGATTCCTTCGATGACACTGAATGCTCTTCCGAAATGCCTTTTTTTAACTCGTTGACTAATTCTTCAATTTTGGTTGTCGTATCGTTGTAGTTAGTATTTCTGAAAAAGTCTTCTTCTGCAATGCCATCTGCCATTAGCTTCTCATGATTGGTATCGTACTCTTTTTTGCAGCTTTCCAAGGGATTTGATAGTTTCCTTAATCTTCGATTTCCGCTGTGGTTTGCTTGAGATGGTGTTGCCCGTTTGTATCATTTTTCAGATATATCAGATTGGCTCTCAAGAACTTTTCTTGTATTTATTCGCATGTTGGTTTTTGAAGTGAAACTTCTTAGGCGGCGGTATCAAAAATGAAGAGTGAATTTTTTAAAACTGAAAACGTTTCATGAGTGAGAAGGAAGATATAGGTAGTATAGGGAAGGGGAAAAAAGAAATAAAGCGACGCATGACGGTTACGAGTACCTACATATGTATGTTTTAATGCACATATGTATGTATACATATATATATCTTACTAATATTGTAAATGTGAAAGTTTGTATGTTTGGATGTTTGGGAAATCATTACGCGGAAACGACTGAACGGATTTGCATGAAATTTGGTACGCAGATAGCTTATGACCTAGGTTAGAAAGTAGGCTACTTTCTTAAGAGTTGCCACCTGTTAGAAATGTTTAATTTAATTAATACGCGGAAATGAGTGAACTGATTTGCCTGGAAGTTTTCACAAAGATAGCTTATGACCTAGGTTGAAAAATAGGCTACTTTTTTTAAGAGTTACCACCTGCTAAAAAAGTTTAATTAAATTAATACGCGGAAAAGACTGAACGGATTTGCATGAAATTTTGCAAGCAGATAGCTTATGACCTACAGTGGAAAATAGGCAAATTTTTTGGAAGAGTTGCCACCTGTTAAAAAAGTTTTAATTAAATTAATACGCGGAAACGACTGAACAGATTTGCATGACATTTCGCACAGAGATAGCTTATGACCTATGTTGGAAAATAGGCTACTATTTTAAGAGTTATCACGTATTAGGAAAGTTTAATTAAATTAATACGCGTAAATGACTGAACTGATTTGCATGAAAGTTTGCACACAGATAGCTTATGACCTAGACTGGAAAATAGGCTACTTTTTTAAGAATGCCACCTGTTTGAAAATGAAATTTTGTTCAAAGATGCTTTATGACCTGGATTGAAATTTAGTACCCTTACTACGGATTTCGGAAAGATGGTATTAACTCAAGGCCCCTCCCATACAAATCGGAATTTTCATATTACATACATATCTCTGGAAGTATTTGTGGGAGAGAACTGAAGCTTGGTATAGTGATATGTA
>NW_016158261.1:71107-104116 GCF_001687245.7 Rhagoletis zephyria | reverse complement strand
TATGCTGCATATCTCTGGAGGTATTTATTGCAGAGGACTGGAACTTGACACCGAGATGAGTATACAAAATTAATTCCATACTCATGGAAAAGAATTTGCTTTCTTCGAAAAGGGGACATGGTTCCTGCCGTACAAATTTACTGTTTTATACTGCTTATCTCTAGAGGTGTTCATGGTAGAGTACTGGGACTTGGTACTGGGGTATGTAAAATCAATTCTAAATTCATGGAAGAAGATTAGGGTTATAAGAAAAAGGGGCGTGGCACTTCCAGTACAAATTGACTTTTTCTTGCCACATATCCCTGGAAGTGTTTGTGGAAGAATACTGGAACTTGGTATGGAGTTGTGTATGCAAAATGTATCAATTGCTCATGGAAAAAATGTGAGTTATTAAAAAAGGAGGCATGTCGCCTCCCATACATACTAAAAACTTCTTAATACATATCTCTGGAAGGATAGAAAATCTCTCGAAGTATTTTAAATTTGTTATGGAGATTTATTTTATAAGTGCCGTACTGACAGAATAAATTTCATTAAATGGAAAAGGGAGAGCCGGGTTCGGCCTTGTAATCTAAAGCTCTCTTGAGGCATTTGCTACAGTAATGAGAAGTGGTATTTTATCAAGGCCAGGTTACTAAATTTGAGTTGGCAATATTAGAACCCGCCGTGGCACCTCCAAGAAGGTTACACGTTCACGCGCCGTATACCTGGAACCATTTTAAGGTAAACTTAGAGGGATTGATATCTTTCGTATGCCTATCGCGCAGACGAGATTTTATAATTTCATAGTTTTAAACGGCCTAAATACCTTAACTCGCTTAAAAAATAACGAGCTATAACGAAATGGGAACAGAAATAAAATCTAACATCATTAAATTATTTTTCATATTTGTATAAAAGCGCGGGGTGTTTGTATGGATTTATTTATGATGAAGCAAACGGGCTTCGATGATGTAATGATGGGCAGCAATGTTTTCATGTATGTACATATGTTTGAATGGCTGTATATATATTTGTATGTATGTACATATGTTTGTGTATATACATATGTTTGTGTACATGTATATATGCATATATGTAGTACAAACAAAAACAAATCTAATAAGTCCCCTTTCAGACATGTCAAGTCTTGCTTTCAAGTCTGCTTGTTCGTTGGCGAATGAGGTGGGAAGAGAGGGGAAGGGTACAGATACCTCCGTACCGTCAATTCGTTTCAAGTTTTCTTGTTCTCTTTCGATATTTTCGTTGCTTCCCATTTAAAGATCCAAGGACTTGAATTCAATAAAACTTGACGCGTGTGGAAGCAAAGAGAAAACACAAAAGAGAATGCGATAAAAATTGCTTTCAAGACTGATTGTTAAAAATTATGTGTTTGTTGTACATTTGTTCATGTTTGTCATTGTGCGTGTAATTTTCAAGAGCAGTTTTGTGCTCTTGCTATCTCCTTGTATTAACTCGTCCTTCGTTGGTATACTCTGATGAACATATGTGAGGATGATAGCAAGGCCAACTTATATAAGGTAGTGTTACAGGAGCAGTTGAAATTTTCGCCCGATGTTTCTTAAAGAAAGCCATAAACGTAGCGACCGTTGGTTCAACTTGGTGTTGTTTTGCTCTAGATTGCACCGTTTGTGGGCCTGTTGAATGAATTTATGTCTTGGTTGTATGAAAGATCAAAAAATTTGGATTTTCTGGCAAGTTGTACAACTTATCGCTACATTAATGGCCATGTTGTACAAACTCATTTAATTTGCGTTTATTTTGTACACTAAATAACCGAAAATGGATAACTCAGCCGAAATAGGTACGTGCTTTCGTTGAATTTTATAAATGTAAGCCGAAACTATGAAATTGGAAAAATGAGATTTTACAATGAGAGTGCTCGCAAAATTGCAATGTTTGTGGGCAAAACGTTAAACTTAATTGCGGATTGATTTAAACCAACGTTTTGGCTTGCATTATGTCATAAGGATGTGTTTGTTGTAATTCATTCTGTCATTTACTACCACTATGCGTAGGCCAATTCATGAAATCATTTCATGCATTTGAGTAGAAATTGAATGAATGAATACCATTTCATGATTTCAATTAACGCGAAATAGAGCTTATGAACTTAGTTTTTACTCAGATCGATGAAATGATTTCGTGAATTGGACTACGCATACATTTGATACTAATGCTTTTAATGTACAAGGTAATATTATGTTTTTATACACTTGCTACCACATGAATATATGAATTCGTGATAAGAATATCTGAATTCGCCTTGGAAGATAGAAAACGAGTAAGAATAAATGCCGAACAAAGGAATTTGTCTTCTTTCAACTTAATAAATGCATTTCGCAAACAAGAGTGCGTACGTTACTTAGTGCCTTGGTAATGGCGAATTCGTAAGGATTACATTATAAACACTTTCATTTATTTGTTAAACATACAATTACTTCCATTACAACCCGGTCCTATGGATGCCAGAAGCGCGAATTCATATAAGGTGGTATTACCGGAAAATGAATAAATAAATTATATGTATATCAGAANATTACAGGAAAATGAATAAATAAATTATATGTATATCAGAAAATTAATAAGATGAAATGAAATTATTGTTTATTTTCTAACCAAACCTATGTATGTAACTCAATCGCCTAATGGTTTGCCGAACCGTAAACATATGTTTACACATCCAATTTCGTGAGTAGGTACCTGGTACTCAGACCTTTTTAAGAAGTTTCACTTCTATCATGTGTACGATGATACACACGCATTTTTTTTTTGTAAAACTTTCTTTGTTTCTAACTTCTTTTCATTCTTCAAAGGAATTGTTGAAGGTTAATTGATTTGGTCGCCTAGTTGACGTTGCTGTGCCCCGACTCGTCTTCTTCTTCTTTATTGGCGCTGTAACCGCCAAAGCGATTGTGGCCGAGTCCAAAACAGCACGCCAGTCATTTCTCTTCTGTGCTAACTGCCGCCAATTGGAAATGCCAAGTGAAGCCAAGTCCTTCTTCACCTGGTCTTTCCAACGCAGAGGAGGCCTTCCTCGTCCTCTGTTACCAGCATCGCGGCCCGCGTTGAATACTTTCAGAGCTGGAACGTTTTTGTTCATTCGAACGACATGGCCAAGCCAGCGGAGCCGCTGAATTTTAGTTCGCTGCACTATGTTACATTATTACTAGTGTTAATGCTGGTGCCCAAACGAAGTCGTCTACTTTCACTGTCAGCAGTGACGTGGGTGCCAAGACGCTCATGCTCGGACTGTTTGTGTGAAGACAGGAGATATTCCTTTTTTTCCTCGTTCACAACCAGGCCCATTCGCTTTGCTTCTTCTCCAATTCCGAGAAGGCAGAACAGACGTAGCCCTTGTTTTTACCGATAATATCGATGTCGTCGGCATATGGCAGCAATTGTACGCTCTTGTAAAGTATTGTTCCTGAGTGGTTCAGTTTTGCGGCTCTTATTATCTTCTCCAACATCAGATTAAAGAAATCACACGAAAGGGAGTCCCCTTGTCTGAAACCTCGTTTGGTGTGTGTCGATCCTATTCTCGCGGGTCTTTTCCAAGATTTGGCGTATTGTGGATACCTGACCTATGGTGGATTTTCCAGGCCTAAAGCCACACTGATAAGGTGCAATCAGTTCGTTGACGGTGGGCTTCAGTCTTTCGCACAATACACTCGATAAGACCTTATAACCTATGCTAAGAAGGCTGATTCCGTGGTAGTTGGCGCGAATGGCGGTATCGCCTTTCTTGTGGATTGGGCAGAGTACACTTAAACTCCAGTCGTCGGGCATGCGTTCATCTGACCATATTCTGCATAAGAGTTGATGATTGCACCTTATCAAATCCTCGCTACTGTACTTTAGTAGCAGCTTTGTTGTTTTTCAAACGCGCTATCGCTATTCGTACCTCGTGATAGTCAGGTGGTGGAACATCGACTCCATCGTCATCGACTGGGGGCTCGGGTTCGTCTTCTTCACTAATTTCAGCGCTGTTACCATTCAGTAGGGTGGAAAAGTGTTCCCGCCATAATTTAAGTACATTCTGGACATCGGTCACTAGGGCGCCATTGTTGTTCTTACAGGAGTTCGCCCTGGTCTTGAAACCTTCCGTAAGTCGCCTAACCCTCTGAATAACAGTTAGTGAACACTGCATATAGTCCCATGCTATTACGACTTGCGTGTATCAATTTTACTATGCGGAAATCTGTTCCCGTCTTGCTAGCTGTTATAGTTTCCGGAAAACTTCTTTTCGGCTTGTGTTTACCTATATCAAGTATAGGGCTTTTTCACTTTTAGTATTTTTTTGCACTGTTCCCGCTATTATAGCTACGGGTACGCTTTTTCACACACTTTCACTTTCCGTTGTAAGCCACGGAAACGCTCTTTCTACCTCTTTTATGGCAAATTATTTTTTTTTTGGTTTGCCTGTATGTATTTCTATGAATACCAGGGCTTGTCGAAACTGTTGTCGCAGAGCATTTTTCTTTGACTTTGCGCCTATACAATTTATAGGGATTTTTGTTTTAATAAGCGGGAAATCTTTGTACCGGCTTTTAATATCGCTTGAACTCTATTTTAAGGCTCGATTGACCAAATTGTACAGACTTGTAGCTGTATCTAATATACCTTACCTCGGGTGGGGGGGTGATACAAGACAGACAACAAATTTATTCTGTACAAAAGAGAATTTATTTTAGTTCTGACGTGATTTAATTTTTACAGCTCTTTATATACTAAATCTTAGGACTAAAATGAAGTTTATATATGTGTATATATTTACATTATGTGCATATCGATATTGCTGCATTTGCACTTAACATGTTCTTGTCAAGTGTGTATGTTTATTTTTGTATCTGTAAATATGCCTTTTTATCTACATGAGATAAGGGACTAATGCATTGATCCTCTAAATATTTTATTGTTTCCATGTGCATCTTTGCACTTGAGTATAACAATGCAATTGTGTCTTACCGGCCTGTAATGCAATCAAAATCTACTCTCTTTATTTTCCTTCAATACATTTATATCGTTTTGATTCACAAATTTTTGTTTTATTTTCTTATGTTATAGCTTAAAGCTACCCTCTGTAATGCCCGCAGATGTTCATGTGGGAATTAAGCTAGCTTTGAGCAGTTAAAAGAATGTGTTCATGTTTCATCATTTGTAAAAAGCGCATCTACAAAAATGCATTGTTTATTCAAGTGTCCAGATGTTGTATCAATTATCAAGAATTTTGTTGTGGGAATGTGGCACATGAAAATTAGTATTAACTGCATCTTCAAAAATGCATTGTTTGTTCAGGTGTCCGAATGTTGGACCAATTATCAAGAATTTTGTTGTGGGAATGTGGCACATGAAAATTAGTATTAACTGCATCTTCAAAATTGCATTGTTTGTTCAGGTGTCCGAATTTATCAAGAATTTTGCTGTGGGAATGTGGCACATGAAAATTAGTATTAACCGCTGGTAACTACGCCCCCAATCCCCCCCTTAAAGAAAAATCGTCCTCGGCTTTTTTAAGTTTTTGCTGAATATATTTAATTGCTTCCCTTAAGCTTTCTTCTTCTTTTTTTTGCTTCCGGGATATAATTTTAAATACTATCAGAATAAATGCAATGATAATTACTGACGAGAAGAGCAAATTACAGATTGAAAAATGTATTGTCATTTTATTTTTAAGGGCTTCTACATATATGGATAATATTCTTGAAATGAAGTTCTTGAAGAACGGGCAAGGAAAGGTTTTTTATGTGTTCTGTGACATTAACTCTATGTGCCAATGGGGTTTCTGGGTTATCGAAAACCTGTTGGTCCTTGCTTATAAATAGCGGTTTATTAATTGTAACGAATTCTTTAAATCTTAAAAGGTAAGTACCATTAATTTGGGTTGATTGTTTGTTTGGAAATTTGATGTTTGCAATCGCGTTATTTATAATAAGGACACCGTCATTGACCACTGATATTGACTGTAGATATGTCGTTATTTCCGAGCAGTTTGCCTCGTACGAATTTGAAGGTTTTTGAGATAGTTTTCATCGGGTTCTTTAAGATCCTGGCAAAAAAGCGTGGTACTTTGCTTGTTACATTTCGTCAATACTTTATAACTATTTTGACATTTTGCGGCTAAATAAGATTCGGAGTTTAATATTTTGTTATTATGGGAAACGGGATAAATGCGGTTGCATTACAGAGGTCCTGAATAATAGGAAATCTAACATAATAGATAATAACATTGTTTTGCTGAACTATCTTAAATTTACTATTAATTAATATATCATTAATGCTTACACTAAAGTTTTCGGTATTAAAGATACAATTTATTTCATTATAGTCAAAAATTACCGGATTTATAATATTTGCCTTAGCTAGTGCTATTGACAATGCCGTATTTTCTATATCTTCGATTATTGCTTTTGTTCTGCTACTTGCTAGTTGAAAAAGATTAAGTACTTCATTTTCAGAAAATGTCTCGGTCAACGTTAGTTTGTTTACTGCATCCGTAAGTTTGTTTATTTGTTCTTGTTGTTTAGTATTTATTACCATTTGATCATCGTTATTTTGCAATATTATTTCCGTTTTAGTCCGAAGCTCGTTAAAGTCGTCGAAGTCGGGGGTGCCGGCAATAACTTTTAGGGCCGTGCCCAAAAAGTTAAGGCTGCGTGAGTGTCGGTGATGAATTGTAATTGTTTAGGCCTTAAGCCTAAATGTGCAAATTTTTGTCCCACCCTAATGCTTAACATTATGTTACCATTGTCAAACAATTCTGTAAGTCGAATTTCCCTTGACTTAAGAAACAGCTCGATAGGTTAACGTTAGGAAATAGAAAAACGGTCATCTACTTCTTTTGCGAGATCTGAAGGAAGAGGATTGTTCCAGCCACCATACTCCAGCTTTTATTCACCAAGCGAATACATATTTGCCAAGGTAATCTGAAAATCCAACTATACTTGTATTTATCTCTATATGAAAATATTTGAATAAAGATTTCATTATTTATATTAATACCACATTTTGAATTTCATTTTCCCCTACAAACATCGGCGGGAACTGGAATCTTTACTGCCTATTACGTTCCGCCGGTGTTCATTGGTCCTTCGTCGCCGTGAGTAATATAGTGCAATCATCCTACCAGCACCAAGCCATAACTAGAAGATAAAGTGGTCATCAGTTTACGGAAGACAAACTCCAAGCAAGATTCCAAGTGGTACCTTAATTCACTGCGAGCACGTCACCTCCTAAAGCGCTTAGCCTATTTTACATTCTACAGCAGCTGCCTATACAATTAAAGTTCATCACACTAACAAAAGAAAAGGTACGTGATTTAAAATTTCATTGCACTGATTTTTTTTGTTGTGTGAAAAATTCCGCAAAAAATACAAATTTGAAAATATTTAATAAAAAGCAAAGAAACGCGAGTGATTTTGTGAAATAAAAGCTTTAAAAGAACAAGAACACATACACAAACAAATTACATTCGCGTGCGCTACGGCCATTTACAAATCAAAATTCGGGTTTTATTTTGTGGCACATTAATTAATTGCACATGACATATTTATGGCGCGTATTCATAGTAGAGATGGGCACGGGCCGGGCTTTTGGCAGGGGCCCGCGGGTACGGACCCGAATATTTGCTGTCAGCACGAACTCGTGCGGGCCTGGGCGTTCAGCAAAATTTCATAAAAGCACGTAGAGGCACGAAAAAGCCCGTTGCTAATACTAAAAATTTAGATGAGCTTTTGTTTTTATAGAAAAAAAAATTGTACATATTTAAAACTCTTTTGATAAGAGATAAGCAAAAAAAGAAATACTTGGAAACCGATAGAAAATATATGATACTTAGGGCCAATTTCACAATGCGTAGTTAACTCAGAATCGGGAGTTAACTACACAATTTTGTACTGAAAATCTCTAGTTAACTGTCGATTCTGAGTTAACTACGCACTGTGAAATTGGCCCTTAGTAGTTTTGTTTACATACATATATGTACACAAAATACCTTCCACTTTTTCTACTTCCAAGAAAATATATTTTAAAAATCTTTGATGTAAAATATTGATTCGCTTAAGTAAATATACATATGGACATAAACACAAAATTAAAAATATGGACATATGTATACATACAATAAAAGTTGGCTTTTTATTTCCGGGCTGGGGCGTGTCCCGTCGTGCCCGGCCGGGCCGGGCTGGGCCGGGCCCCACTAAAATTCTTAACGTGCGGGCTTGTGCGTGTTTTTGAAAGTTGATTTTGCACTCGTGCCGGGCCGGGCCTGAAACTTTAGGCCCGCGCCCATCTCTACTTCATAGTAATTATACATGCAAATACTCTTTCATTTCTTTAGATTCTTCGCAATTACAGACACAAGCCAGCATCAAATTGTCCACAATGCGCCGACCTTTTCGAATTTTCTGCGTTATTCGTTTTTCATTGTGGCTATTGCATACTATAGGAGACTTAACACTTCTTAAGCGTTTGGTTAGATTCTACTAATGCCGCTATGGAAACACTTCAACACTTCACTATTAGCACATCTTCTAATTTCCACTTCGCAGATAATTAAATTTTACGCACACTCCATTTACCGCTTGCAACGTGGTTAGTGAATGGGTAGGTTCAGAAGGCGCAGAAGTTGAGCGCAACCGTTGCTAAAAAAAATCAGTGATCATAATGCGCCTTCTGAACGGCTTGATACAATAGCTGTCAAGTTCAAAACACACAACATGTTGTCTCAAATGATCATAAAAATATTACGATTATCTAACACGCAACTGTTCATTTGATCAGAAGTGCAAAACAACGCGTTCAGAAGGTGCAATCGCAACAGTTACTGAGCTGTTGCGCCTTCTGAACGGCTTGATACAATAGCTGTCAAGTTCAAAACACACAACATGTTGTCTCAAATGATCATAAAAATATTACGATTATCTAACACGCAACTGTTCATTTGATCAGAAGTGCAAAACAACGCGTTCAGAAGGTGCAATCGCAACAGTTACTGAGCTGTTGCGCCTTCTGAACGTGCCCAATGACAACGACCATTGACGGAAATAGTGATGTTAGCACGTACACCAAAATCGATTACATCGCACAATCGAGTACCGCACGCCATAACACCGGGATTAACGACCAGTCCGGATATTGAGTTTGCGCAAATTTTGGTCATAATTATTGGGCAATGTCGACACACGTAAAATAAAATGTGTGCAGTGAAATAGGGACAAAGAATATTGCTACGAGGCAAAACGACAAAATAGCTTAACCTCTTAAATATAATTTATGAGGTAATTGATACAATAGAAAAATATTTTTTTTATCTATTTTCATCACCGCACTGCACAGAGTTCTTGTCAATTCCTTCATAATTACTCTGCTTAGTATTGTACCTGCACTTAAACTAGTTTACCGCAATCAATTGAAATAAAATTGATGGGCAACTTGTATTGGTAAAGTTGCACAAAAAATTGGTCATCAACTTTTCTGCAAAATTGAGCGCAAACTGTTGAGCAACTTGGAGGGCATTTCCTGAGAACTTGGTGGTAAGGATCTCATGTAATCGACCCAACAATCACATATACAACCCTGCCTCTATCGCTATGGAATGATAATACCACGTATACACAGACAACCTCTACAACAGGTCATTATGCCATGTTCACACCGATGAATTTGTTACAATCAACTACGATTCATTTCAATCAAAGATTCAAACACTCGATAAAGATATAGCTATAGGCAGACACTAAATATCAAATATAGCTCGCCAACCCAAACCACGTTTTCAGCAACTCCATAACAAAAATGGGAAATTTCAGAGAATGACTCGCTACAGCTCCATGCGAAAACGAGCGGAGGTAAGTATAATCCGCTACCCACTGACGTGCCGGCTATGCGGAAATAAGCACCCCTTACGCCTATGTACACAATTTAGGACCAAGACACCGGAAGATCTTCTGTGCGAAGTTTTAGTGTATCGATATTGCACAAACTGCCTTTCAGGGTCCCATCGAGCTGCAAATTGTATCAATCCGGGTAAATGCCGACGTTGTGGGGAGCAACACCATACGCTGCTACATATAGATGGCACTGAAAAGAAGACGCGTCAACAGAGACGGCCAATTCGGTTCCGGCACTGCGACGACGATGATGACAGCGATGCAATTTTCCTAGAAGCGTCTGAGGTCGGAGCGGAGACAACTGCTTTCCGCCCAGACCAGTCATCTGGAAAGGAATATGTTGCAAGCCCAGACGAGTCCGCTCGAATGGAGTCGAATGCGCGCCATCCAGGTACTAGCAGCGGATTGGAACTTCTACGCTATACACCGTTTCCCCCAACGCGAGCTGAGCGAACAGGCTGGATTAGAAACATATGCTTTCCAACCACCGTTCCGTCAGCATCGTCCTCAATATCGACGTCCGCGCAACCGTTCGCAAAAACAATGGAGAGTGGGATCACATGCGTTCCAGCGTCCACATAGACGCAATTTTCGATCCGGTTTAATCCGAGCGGGACCGGAGGCAGCACTGCTCCTTCAATGCCTTACAACGGTCGCACCCACCGCATTAGTGAAGATCGAAGCAGGAGGGTGCCTTCACCTCATCCGCGCGCTTATCGATCCATGCGCATCAAGCTCAATCATCGCCGAAGGTCTTTCTTGGAAACTGAACTTAAATATGACGGCAGTCAACCAACAAAGGGGCTGTTTTATGAAAATGCGCGGCAAGTATGGTAATTCGATGATGGTCAGCACACACGCAGTGTCCGTCCGTAACTACCGCAAGCGTACACCGATTTGCAGACTACCGCAAGCGTACACCGATTTGCAGCATCGACAGTGTAATTGCCAGTACGTACGCAAATTTAAAATTAGGTGATCCCCAATTCCTCATCTCTGCGCCAGTCCGTCTGACACTTGGGGCAGACGTGTATGCTAAGATTCTTCTTGGTGCAATTCTAGCGGGCGCACTCGGACCGCTTATTGCCCAAAATACGATTTTTGGATGGGTTTTATCGGGCGCATGTTAGTTACCTTACGTATATTTACATACTCACTTTTAATTAAGCTTTTACATAAATATGAATGAATTATTGAATAATTAAAAGTGCAGTTGAAATTTTAAAAAACAATCACGTTTCCATTTCTTTAAGTTTTTTATTTATTTATTAGAAATTAGAAACGAGGTGTAACGAATGCAGACTGGAATTAAAGATGACGAGTTATATGTACATGCATAAATATATGTTAAACTGAAAACTTTATGAAAATTCAAAACACTATGAACTATGGTAGCTGGAATGAAGTCGCTTTGGAGGTTGCTTACAGCAAGGGCGACATGTTTAGGCCTTAAGCCTAAATGTGCCAATTTTTGTCCCACCCTAATGCTTAACATTATGTTAACATTGTCGAACGGTTCTGTAAGTCAAATTTACGTTCCGCCGGAGTCTGTGGGATATGTTAGTAGATTTTCCGTCTCTTGTTGCAGTTGTTCATATTTTGTTAGGTTGGTCAAGTGTGCGAAGGGAGTGTAGTCCTCGAAAATTGCCACACGTCCTCCCGCAACAGGAATGTATTTTGATTTCGAGTAGTTTATAATTTCGCCAAACGCTCCCGCAATAAGAAAAATTCTGAAAAATAGAAAGACCAAATTGGCTTTGTTAGTTTTCACATTTCTCTTCTTGCGTCTTTCCTTCTCTAACGTAAATTGTTTTTATGAAGCTTCCTACTGTCTATTAATGCGGGTGTTCCTAGGTTTTTCTGCACTTTCTTTTCTATGAAAACCTTATCGAACTTATTACCTAGTCTTTTGTTTCTTCTTACGAATACTACATCACCCTCCTCAAAATTACTTTTGTCTGCACCAGTACGCTTTAATAGCTCCTCCTGTGCTATCTTAATTTTGTCTTTAATTTTATATAATCTCGCGTAATCAAAGTCATTTATTATATCAATTGGTTTTGCCTATGTGACGGAATGATAAGTTTCATTGTATTTTCGGGTGCATACCAAAATCAAATCAATTGTATCGGAAATCCCCTGTTAACCCTTGACGCAACGCGCAATCTCCATTAAGGTCTAATGAAACCGTTCTACTTGGCCATTGCTCTTGCTATAAAGAGGTGGTACGAAGAATTGCTCGGCATTAACGTAATTTTTTAATAAGCTTTGGATAGCGTTTGCCTGAAAGGCCTTTTCGTTGTCTGAAGCTATTAGTTTCGATTTTTGAATCTACTTAATATCTGGAAGAGAGCATTTTTAATATCAATGAGATTTCTCGATGCAATTGGAATTATGGTTGCAAATTTTGAAAATTTATCGATAGAAGTCAAAAAATGGTGCTTGTCATTGGAAAAAACATCAATATGCAATATCTGTCCGGCATATTCGGGAATAGGAGTCTCCCCAATAATGGTGTCAGCAGGTTTCCTATTGTAGTTATTTTCCATGCAAGTTTTGCAATTTTTAACAATAGAGTTAAGTAATTTTTTCATGTTTGGAAAATAATAGATCTCCAACAATTGCTTAAAATTTTCATTTACCAACCTATGCGCTCGCTTGTGTTCACGGTTTGCTACCTCAATCTGGACATTTGGAATCGTGAGATCGTTGACAATTTTGTTCGTATGAACAAATTTTACAGACGGGAATGTTTCCCCGACACGATGCTGTATCTCTGCAAGTGTTGGGAGATCGCAATAAATTGCGTTTACCACCTTAGGGCTTACGCTCCATTTTTGAGCCGAAAATAAATTCTCTATGCTGTTAAATTCGATTGTATGTCGAACATATCGTTGAAAATAAATTTTTGATTTTTTGCAATTTGCATTTCCCTCAGTCAGTATAATTTCATTCCTAAATTGATTCACAGGGAAATTAATGGATGGATGACATTGGAGGAAGATATTTCACTATGTGCTGTATTTTGTATAGACGCGTTTTCCGTTATATTATTCAAGAATTGACGTGACAAAGCGTCGCACAGTGGTCCAATCTGCTCTATTAGGATAATTTAGTTATTATATTAAGAACTGAGATAGATATCGGGATGAAATTTTGCACAAATTATGTCTGAATGACTAACAACTTCTGCTCATAAAATGGGCAGGATCGAATAGTGACCACGCCTACCAACCATATAATTAAAAAATCGTTAAATTTTTCGTCAATTTCTAGTACATTTTTAAGCACTTGCGCACGGTTATAGATACCTGCATACCTAAAACTTTTTTAACTATTTGGGATGAATTAAAAAAGAAAGTCCGTTATGTATATACACTCTTGACGACGGATCCGAATCAGCCACCTAATATATGTATAAAATAAAAAAAACTGTTAAAAAATCAGATCAAGCTTAACAACTTTTAGGGCCGTTTCCTCATCTAACCTTTAGATTACCGGCCTCTTTATCGTCTCAATATACGAGTTTTCGTTTTCTCATCAGCGCATTAATTTCTCGAATCGATAAATTGTTGCTCACCCGATGCAACCTTTAAAAATGTGTACCCAACTTTAAATTATATGACGAATGTAGTGAAGTTTCACTCTCGGAAATGTAGTGAATTTTCACTCTACGGAATAACAGATTTATTTTTACCGGTAAGATAAGAAAACCAAAACACTTTAAAGTGAGGAACAATTTATCTGTCCAGTTAGTAAAGGCAACGTTACTGCTTACATTAGAAAATGGCCCACAGTAAGTAAACGATACTGATGCTTTCATAAGCTTGTGTCGAATACACCGGCTCACAAAAAAAAAATTAGTGTGATGTGCATTTGACTGGACCTACCCATGATTATGTATTTCGACCCGCAGAATTCGAACTTGAAGTCAGTTTGGCCAATATACCTCCTAGATTTCGAGAAAACTTCAAAAAAAAAACACCGTAAAAATAGTGAAAATCGGCAATAAAAAACGGTTTTTTGAAGTTTTCTCGAAATCTAGGAGGTAGATTGGCCAAACTGAATTCAAATTCAGATTCTGCGGGTCGAAATACACAACCATAGGTAGGTCCGGTCAAATGCAAATCACACAAATTTTTTTTAGTGTGCCGGTGTTATTAGTGCGAGAGCTTCTTCAGGCGAAATACCTTTAGGACTCTTCTTTGCCAATAGGACCTTCTTAATAGCAGTACCTCTTTGTAGAGAAGCACTTAAAAGCTCATTAAGTAGCGTAGCTCAAGATCTCATTTTTAGTTCAGTGGCCAAAAAGAAATACATCTGGTGCGATAACTTTCGAAAGCTCATTAGCTTTCTTCATTTTAACTTTTTGGCAACAATCTTCAAAACTTTTAGCTGGCCTACCAGCAGAAAATGTCGGCTTACCAAACTTAGAACACACAAATTGTGACAAGTCTATTTCAAATTCGAGCCAATCTTTATTTGCAGTAACAAACCAGTCCCTTTTTCGGAAAACTTTTGTCCACTTTAGGTCCAAATTCAGAATTAACTTCGCNGCGATAACTTTCGAAAGCTCATTAGGTTTCTTCATTTTAACTTTTTGGCAACAATCTTCAAAACTTTTAGCTGGCCTACCAGCAGAAAATGTCGGCTTACCAAACTTAGAACACACAAATTGTGACAAGTCTATTTCAAATTCGAGCCAATCTTTATTTGCAGTAACAAACCAGTCCCTTTTTCGGAAAACTTTTGTCCACTTTAGGTCCAAATTCAGAATTAACTTCGCACGTATGATTTTAATTTAACAAATTTGATTCTATCACTACATCCTAAACTGATATTCCCTGGTACAAAATCCATTATTCCATCAAGTCTTTCATTTTTAGGGGTCGACAGCCAAAAATCAAAAATTTCCTGTCTTGAAATTTTAGGAGTCATTTTGAAAATTGAGAATAAATGTATGGGTGCCGTAGAATTTTTGTGTGGATTCTATTAGTATATACATCAATTGAGAGAATAAGTATAGTAAGTGATCTATATTCCGCCATATAATAAATAATAAGATTAAAACTTTATCAGCTCCAAAAAAATATGTGCGTCCACTTCGGTANGAATAAATGTATGGGTGCCGTAGAATTTTTGTGTGGATTCTATTAGTATATACATCAATTGAGAGAATAAGTATAGTAAGTGATCTATATTCCGCCATATAATAAATAATAAGATTAAAACTTTATCAGCTCCAAAAAAATATGTGCGTCCACTTCGGTAATAATTTTACATTTCCTGAATTTTCTTACTTAAAAAAATGACGGAAAAGGAAATGAAGTTAAAACAAAGTTTCTTTAAATGAGTTATTGAGCCTTAAAAATACTCAGTTTTCGTTGCACGCGCAATTTCATTTTTCACTTATTGCTTACTATGACTTTTGGATACCGTTATGTTTATACGTAGCCAAATTTTTTCAAACAAAGTTGTATTTACTCTTAAGTAGACAATATTCTTGCATATTTGATAAAAATTTTATTGAAAAATTACAAACAAAAAATTTAATTAAAATACCCTAGCTTTGCACATTCGACCACTGTTCGTCGGCAACTCCCGGAAACTCCCCTTTAAAAGCTCTGCATCTCCTCACTTTTGAATTTTAACTCTTGTCCTCTGTAGAGAAAGTCAAAGGCTGGTGATCTGTAAAGATCTTTCTATCCTTCACTCCATAAAGGTAGTGTCTTAAGGCCTTCCATGACCAGACAATGGCTAAAAGTTCCCGCTCATTTGTGGCGTAGTTTTCTTCTGTTTCACGTAACGTCCTGGAAGTCATAGTTGTTGGGCGCCCGTTTTGAGATGAAACGGCTCCCAATGCATGACTCAAAGCGTCTTCCGTTAATTCAAAGGGCTTTCCAAAATCAGGATAAAGCAACAAAACAACTTCGATGGCAAGAATTTGCTTAATTTTCTCAAATGCATTTATCGCATCTTCATCCAAATCAATGTGGACATTTTTGGACCTATTTGCTAAAATGTGGCCGTTTTCGCCACGTAAATACTTAATGAGAGGCTTGGCTATTGCCGCATAATCCTTCATGAATTTTCTGTAATATCCCGATAACCCAAGAAATTACCTTAAAGCTCTAAGGGTTGTAGGGATCCTGTAGCTCACAATATCCCTTATTTTTTCTGGTGAAGTCTTTACACCCTTTTGTGATACCACAAACCCAAACATCTCCACTTCTTGTTTGAAAAATTTTTACTTCTCAACCGAAACCCGCATATGTGCTTTAGCCAAGTCTCCAAGGATTGTATTTATATGGTTCAAATGTATTCTCTCGTCAGGGGGGAATATTATAATGTCATCGATGTAAACGTGACAGAATATCCCTATATGTGGCCTGAAAATATCATCTATTGCCCTTTGAAAAATGTTCGGGGCATTCTTAAGGCCAAAAGCCAAACAACAGAACTCGTATTTGCCGTTATTGACGTTAAAAGCAGTTTTTTGGCGATCCTTTTCTGCCAATAATATCTGACGAAATCCTGACTGGTCGAGTGTTGAAAAATACTTTGAATTTCCTAAATTACTTAAAATAACTGAGGTTTCGGGTATTAGATATTTGTCGGCGATGATTTTGTTATCGATTTTTCTAAAATCAACTACCATCCGAAGTTTAGGTTCGCCGTTTTCATCCAGTCCCTTATTTTTTATCACATGTATTGGTGAATTATAAGGTGAGCAGGAAGGCCTTACAATCCGCTAACAAAGACTCTATTTCTTTATTGACAAAGCTTGCTGCTGACATTGGGTATGGATACGTCTTAGTATAAATAGGTTCGTTAGTGGTTGTCCTAATTCTTGCGACCACGTTTGTATTATAGGGGAGTGCCCTGTCCGGTTCTGCGAATGCGTAGTGATTTTTTTCTATTCTTTGCATGAACTCTCTCTTAACGCTTAGTGGATTAGTGGTTAAATCAATTTCGAAATTATTTACTTCTTCAGAACCAAAGTACTGCCAATTCTTCTTTCCCACCTCTAAAGCGTAGAATATCATTTTTTATGCTAATTTCTGCGTCAATTGCCTTTAAAAAGTCGTATCCCACAATGGCATCAAAGGTTGTCAACCCCGAAACGACAAAAAATGTGTCTATATGAACCAAAAGTGAAATTTTACATTTTTCTGTAACGTAAGTTTCGCCATTTATTGTTTTGACCTTAAATGCTTTATCAAGTTTAGTTATATTTTTAAGATTGTTAAATTTTTTTACATAATTTTTTGATGTTCCGGTGTCTATTAATATCTCAAGCTTCTGCCCATTGTTCAAGGTTTTAGTGATAAAAGGCAGAAGTGAATTTAACCTAAAAAATTTATTTCTTCGGGTATGGTGTCTTCATTTATTTATTAACCCTAAGTATTTTTGGAGCAACCTGTCTGGTCGACTGCAATGGTCTCTTAGGATCTTGAGGCTGCTGTTTCTTTTGGAAGCTTTGCATCGCACTCCTAACGCTTCTATTCACTTCCATAGGCTCTGGGGCGCAATCCTGTCTTACGTTTGAATTCCTATTCCCTAATCCCTGTCCCCGCTGTGGTGCATTTACATTTTGTTGTTGCGTGGATGGACGGGATATCCTTTGGTAATGAGGGGAGGATGTGAGTGTTGGGCTTTGTCTGGAGTTATTCCAGAATGTATTGGCGAAACTTTATCTAACCTGGTTCGTCTCTAATTCTTGTGCTAAGACACGGGCCGAGGGCATATCCTCCGGTTTACATGAGAATAATATGTCGCATATTTGACGCCTCAGTCCAGATATAAAGACTCTTAAGGCGTCATGCCTATATTTGGCGTTCAATGAGTTGATTGCCTTCGTTAGTCGATGACCTTATTGGTAATTAGCGAACGCAAACGACTTCATCATAAAAGTCTGTGATTGGTTTGGAACCCTGCTTCAGGGTTGAAAGTTCTTGTTCGAGTGCGTAGAGCGAACGTTTGTCCGCATAGGCAAAGTCCAATCTGGGCAGAATTGCCTGAAAGTTTATTATTGTACTGTAGGAACTTAGAGCAAGTCCACATTTCCCGTTATTATGGCTATCGCTTGGTAGTATTTTGAACTAGCCTTATATTTTTCGTATAATTTATGCGCTGTTACCGCAGCCTGACGCCAAGAAACGTATCTTGGCGTCTGTCCACTAAACTCTTGTATCGATTTCTCCACATCCAGTGATTCATTACAATCTGTACCGTTAACTATCTCAATTTCTTTATATTCTTCTACTGTGGACGGGCCTTCTAAAACGTTAGTCTTGTCAAATTATCTATAGTTGCCTGGAATTGTTGTCTACTTTGTTCCATTGCCTGCGCAATGGCTGTTTGTACAAGCGTCTGTACCGTACTTTGTTCCATGGTTTGTATTCTGAGGTGGGATAAACTGACAATAATATTCTCTAATTCACGTAACTCTTGAATACTCATAAATTTTTATATATATTTTTTCTTAGTTTTTCCCTCTATTTATCTCTTTCGAAAAATCCTGTAAGCTATTACTACTTAGCGTTTAATTAAACTTACGAAGTAATAATTCCGCATGCCATTCTGTTATGCAGGTTGTTGTTGTGGTTGTAGCGGCTACAACAACCCCGGCCAGATCGGCTGATATCTCAGTCGTTGTCGTCGAGTTCCACTAACGGCAGCCCCAAGAAGCGTGCAGCCTCTATGGGGTCGGTCTACAGGGACGTCGCCGTTAGGGTTGTGGGGTTTTCCGGGCATGCGAAGAGATGTTTCGAGTCTTGAGGGGTCTCTCCGCATGCCGGACATTCTTTCGGCACATCCGCATTTAGCCTACTCAGGTAGGAGTTTAGCCTGCTGCAGTAGCCAGAGCGAAGTTCGGCTATTGTTGTTCTGGTCTCCCTAGGCAGATGGAGCTCCGTCGCGTCAATGCCCGGTGGTTGTGTGCCTAGAACGGCATTCACAGGTCTTTAGTCTACATAACTCGAGACTGCGTCCCTGTGGATACCGTTCAGGGCCTGTCTGTGAGCTGACGGGTCCAGAGGCTGCTTAATGAACCTCTGGACTTCGTCCGTCAGTTCTTATAGATGCCTCCTGACGTGCCTCGGCGAGAGCTCCTCTGCAGGCAGCTGTCTATTTGGGTGGCCACATCTGTGGCTCCCAACCAGAAACTGCTTGCAGAGCATCGTGTTGTGCTCCCTAATTGGGAGTATTTTCGCCTCATCATGGAGGTGGTGTTCTGGTGACATCAGGAGGCATTCGTCCACTGCGTCCTGCTAGTCCCCGGCGACCACACTGGTGCTGCGTAGTTAAAAACCGGCCGGCCTATTGCCTTGTATGTTGCCAGCAACGTTTCTTTGTCTTTGCGCCAAGTACTGCCGGCTAGCGATTTGAGGACCTTGTTGCGGCTCGGCACTTTATTGACAATAGCGGTTGCGTGCGCAGAGAAGGAGAGCAGGCTGTCGAATGTTACTCCGAGTATTTTAGGATTATTCACCGTCGGAATTGGTGTGTCATTGACGTGAATCCCTAGCGGTAGCCTGGCCTCCTTCGTCCAGGTTGTGAACAGGGTCGCAGAGGATTTCGTAGGGGAGAGGGTTAGACACTTTGCAGTGAAGAAGCGAGAAAGTTCAGTGAGATATCCGTTTACTTTCGAACACAGGTCATCAATTCCATTCCCATTCGCCATGATCGAGCAATCGTCGGCGTAAGAGACAATCGAGACTCCCTCTGGTGGTTGAGGGAGCTTTGAAATGTAAAAGTTAAACAGTAGTGGAGAAAGGACACCACCCTGTGGAACCCCCTGTTTTATTTTTCTAAGTTGAGTCGATTTATCTCTAAACATTACCGATGAGTGTCGACCACTTAGATAATTTTCCGACCACCGTTTGAGCCTCTGTGGGAGAGACGAAGCCTCTATATCTTCTAGTAGCGTGGAATGGCTGACAGTGTCAAAAGCCTTTGACAGGCCCAACGCTACTATAATAGTTCTCTCACAGGCACGTTTACGGTTAAGGCCACGAGTTATGTGAGTGTTTATGGCGTTAAGTGCTGTTGTTGTACTGTGCACTTTACGGAAACTATGCTGATGATTCGCTGGGGTCAAGTGGTTTGTGAAATACTGGAGTAGCAAGGCCTCGACTGTCTTCGCTACCGGGGAAAGGAGTGTTATCGGACGATAAGAATCTCCTATGTTGGCAGGTTTCCACGGTTTGAGCAGTGGGAACACTCTCCCCACCTTCCAGATGTCTGGGATGATGAGAGTGGCCATGGACAAATTGAGGACCTCCGTTAGGTACGCTACCCCCGCAGGACCCAAATTTTTCAGCATCAGCATGCATATTCCTTCGGCACCTATGGCTTTGGAGGCTTTCGCCTTCCTGATGGCCACCTGAACTTCACCGCAAGTGAAGGCAAGGGGGGCACAGGNGGTGTTTCCATCGGAACTACCACGACAAAAGAAATAAAAGTCTTATATCTAACGTATTTACGGGCTTTTTAAAATATATACTGGCTATGTAAGTAGAATCATTTTTGCGTAAAATAATCTTCCTAGGTGGCGCCAAGGTTGAGTTATTTCGAAAAACCGTATTTATGGCCCGATTTGGTTCGAATTTGGTGTATGTAGCTGAAACACAATAAGTCATAGATTTCCAACAAATTCACCCTGAATTGGCGCTTAAGTCAAAATATAAAGTATATTCGACATAAAATACATGTTTTGTTTGCGTTAAAAATTCATTTAAAAGCAATATNGATTTGCAGGTTTTCAGATGCTCTTCCCACTTCTTCCGCTTATGTACGTTTACTAGTTAACGAATCTCTGCGTTGAGATCCCTGATACGGGGATCTCCGGGGTCGGCCTGACGAAGGCTGGCACGCTCATCGGCTAGAACAGCCGCTTCAGCAGGGAAATTTGGGCGTGGGTCGGTGATACATCTTGCCGGTACGAAGCGAGCTGCAGCAGCGGTGACAGCCCTGCGGAACATACGTTCACCAAGGTGGACGTCGGTTGGTGTGGGGAGAGCAGCGAAGGTGTTTTCAGTAAATTCCGCGAAGCCTTTCCACTCAGCTTTAGAAAAGTTGATATATGTTCGGTGCTCCGCGGAAGCAAAGTCGGTTGGTTTATCGATCGAGATGACTATGGGCAGGTGGTCTGATACCAAAGTCAGCATTGGTCGCCATTATATGCTGTTTATCAGACCAGCGCTGATTATTGTTATATCTGGCGAGCTGCAGCAGCTGCCCATAATCCTGGTGGGTGCGTCGTCGTTCATTGTGCAGAATGTCGAATCGTCTATCTGCTCAGCCAAGTCAGTTCCCCTAGGATCGTTTGACAGGCTTGAGTGCCAAAGATCGTGGTGCGAATTAAAGTCGCCTACTACCATACGGTTTTCACCTCTGAGGAGCGCACTTATGTCAGGGTGATATCCTGCCGGGCAGCAGGTGACAGGGGGGTATATCATTTTTCAACATATATCGTGTATATAAATTTTAAAATCACCGCAATTCAAAATTTTTTGAGTTTTGATAGTTTTTAATTTCTTGAAGTTTCCCCTTTTTAATAACTTGAGTGGAATTCCAAAATTTTCTAAACCTTCAAAACCTTGTGAGTTTGAGAAATTTTAGTAAATGCCAATAATTCAATATAATGATGAATACTAGATTTCTAGACATTTTTTATTTTTCAAAAATTTTGAGAATTGTAGGAATTCTAACAAATTTTTTTCTAAGTAAAAGTGTCGAATATGGGTGTTTCCATCGGAACTACCACGACAAAAGAAATAAAAGTCTTATATCTAACGTATTTACGGGCTTTTTAAAATATATACTGGCTATGTAAGTAGAATCATTTTTGCGTAAAATAATCTTCCTAGGTGGCGCCAAGGTTGAGTTATTTCGAAAAACCGTATTTATGGCCCGATTTGGTTCGAATTTGGTGTATGTAGCTGAAACACAATAAGTCATAGATTTCCAACAAATTCACCCTGAATTGGCGCTTAAGTCAAAATATAAAGTATATTCGACATAAAATACATGTTTTGTTTGCGTTAAAAATTCATTTAAAAGCAATATTGACAAAAATATAACGATGGAAATTTATGTCACGTGACGCCACGTCACTTGACGTTTCACACTTGGGATTGTAAAAGAAAATTGAAACAAGTTGCATTAATTCAAGAAACTCTAAAAACAACTAGAATTGCTCCAGATCATATTAAAATAAGTTTCATGAATATAGCCATCCACAATTCGCAGAGTTTTGCGATTTTGTAAGAAAAGAAAAAATCGACTTCCATTTTTTGTCACGTAACGACACTCTCTTTAAATGCTTATATTTCAGGACCAAGCAGTTCAATTGTTTTCATTTTTCGGTTAAGTATGGAGCTAATTATGTGCTATACAATGGCCCAAAAAAGTTAAGGAAAACAAATGGTATCCTGGTTTGTATCACATTGAAACGTACGACTGTCACGTATGCGACGTATGGAAATACCCATATACAATATTGATCAAACGAAATTAAAAGTTTTCGAATGTTGAAAACATTTTCATATTTCGTCGTTTTTGGAAATTTAAAAAATCTTCGTAATTCTTGAAGATTCAAAAAATTTTTGGACGTTGATGTTTTCAAAATTTTCAAAAAATTTAAGATTCTCAAACTTTGTTATATCAATACAAAATTTTGCAAAAGTTCAGAAAAGTGGAACAATTTTGGAATTTTTCAAAAATGTTAACATCTTTTAGAATTCTAAGAATTNGGATCGTTTGACAGGCTTGAGTGCCAAAGATCGTGGTGCGAATTAAAGTCGCCTACTACCATACGGTTTTCACCTCTGAGGAGCGCACTTATGTCAGGGTGATATCCTGCCGGGCAGCAGGTGACAGGGGGGNATTTTTACATTTTACGATTTATGGATTTTAGGATAAATTAAATTCTCAAAATTTTGGAAAATATAAAAATTTTTAAAACAGCAATAATTTTGTACATTTCAAAATATTCACATTTTACCAAAATTTCTAGAATCTCCCAGATTTCGATAGTTTTTGAAATTTTGGAAATTATCCTAAATATAAGAAATCCCAAGAAATTTAATAATATAAATATAANGTATATCATTTTTCAACATATATCGTGTATATAAATTTTAAAATCACCGCAATTCAAAATTTTTTGAGTTTTGATAGTTTTTAATTTCTTGAAGTTTCCCCTTTTTAATAACTTGAGTGGANAAATATAAAAATTTTGGAATTTTCGTTGTTTTCTGAACCTGTGAAAATACTCAAACTTGCTGTGACTTTCAACTGTGTAAAATAATACAAATTCGAAAATATAACAAAAACGTAAAAATTGAAAATGAAGTACATTATTTCAAAATTTTTAAAATTCAGTGAATTCTTACTTAAATACGTACTTACTTAAATAACATAATACTTCGAGCTTAGCACACAGCTAAAATTTCAAACTCAAGTGAAATTTGACACACTTTTTCCATGAATTAAAATTTTCAAAAGCATCCATTCATTAGGTTTGTTCCTCAAGCTTCTCGAAGTCGCTTCGAGTTACATATACGCGCTCCGCTCCGCAAGTAAGTTTTCGAGTTTCTTTGATATACGCTCACAGTTTGAACTTTGCTCGAGTTTTTCTACAAGTAGCTTGTGGGACAAACCTATTATATATTCTTGAAATGATATTTCACGATATTCAGTTGAATATTATGAAAATACGTGTTACAAGTCTTGGGGGGGAAATTTCCCCAATTTCCGCCACTGGTGTATGTATGTATTTTGCGTGTCAATATTGCACTGCGATTTATTTATGTGTTTTTTTACATTTTTGTATTTTGTACATATGTATATTTACAACTCAAGGACAAGCGAAATTATTAACCTTTTGCTATATTATTAGAGAACGAATGAAGTGCCGATCAAAATAACATTTTCACCAATTTTGACTATTTTTTTGTCTATTTAATATTTATAAATTTTTTATAAATGTTGTACATAACATAAAAAATACAACAAAGTTTCATCAAAATTTCAAGATTTATAATTCAAATTTCTATAAACAAAATTGTGTATAGCGTTTTATAACATAACAAATTTTAATACATACATATAATTCGGTGCAAGTTTGTATTTTCTATAAATTCCAATAATTCTTAGTTTTTTTTAGTGACAGTCTTTTGAATTTCGTTCCATAAAAGAAAAATAAATTCAACTAAATAAATTGAGATTTCCTGTAATGTATGAATATTTAAAATTTTACTTTTACTTGAAATTGCCTCGAGCCATGAAGTTGTGTAGAGAATATAGTGAAGTTTTGCTAAACACCAACATCGATAGTCTTCAAAAACTATCGACAGAGGCGACAGTTTTCAACTATTGATACTATCGATTGTATATCAGCTCTAGTTAGAAGGTCGAAATTCGAGGATGTTATCGAGTTTATATAAGTCCTTAACATATAATTTTTTCAAAAACAAATATTGCGAAATTTCAAGGATAAAACTTTAAAAGGACATTTTCAATACTTACCAGTCCTTCTGCACCAAAATCTTGAATCTTTTTTACATTCTGCAGGATTTCCTCTTTAATTTCATACCCATACTTCTTCTCTAGGCAAATTTCTCTGAATTTTTTAAATCATTTTTAAATTACTGAAGGCAGTGTGAAAAACTAAAAACGCAATTTTACTATGAATGTTTGGCTCATGGTTTCGCGATTATATTGATACTTGTGTTTAAAATTTACTATTGCACGGTATTACATGTGTAATGAGCTAGACATTTATAAAAAAAAATATAAATTATTAAATAAAAAAAGAAATATAGGCAATACTGGTCATGAAAAGGAGTTTCTATTATTGCCATCAGTGCAAATCACAAATCCGGAAATCCCGGGACCCCGGGATTAACATTCCTAATACATTAATACTTCTACAAATATATAGTAGATTTGTGTGAAAGGGCATTTATTTTAGCAGAGTGTTCTTTATTCAAAGAGCTTTGTGAAGTAAGTGAAAATTTTTAACATTTCATAAGACATTATACAAACAAATATTCAATGCTATATAAATTTGTTCGCACGAAGGTAGAATACAACAAGTATATACCACACCCCCACTCGAACATAATTTATTAAAATTGTAGTCCCATCTGATTTGAACAAAAATTATGTTTGTCGGCAGGAACCGACTTTGTTAAACTATCCGCAACCATATCATTTGTACTTAATCCGGTGAATACAACCATCTTCAATTCTTGTTTTTCACGGATAAAGTGATGACGAACATCGATATGCTTAGACCGCGCCAGGTATTTGCTTGTTGCTGCCAAATGTATTGCACTTTTGTTGTCATAGAAAATTGTTTTTGGTTTTGATTGAAAGTCAGTATTTAATTCAGCTTCCATATGTCGAAACCATAAAACCTCTTGCGTTGTGGCTGAAAGCGCCATATATTCGGCTTCCGTCGTAGATAAGGCAATCGTTAGTTGTTGTTTTGTTGCCCAAGAAATTGCACCTCCTTGAAATGTAGTCACGTAGCCGGTGACTGATCGACTTTCATCGCTGTCGCTTGCCCAATCGGAGTCTGAATATGCACAGAAATTATTATTTGTCTCTGTACTAAATTTAAGTTTAGCCAATCTAGTTCCTTTTAAATATCGGAACACCCTTTTAACAGCTGCCCAGTGTTCTTTGCCTGGGTAGTTGTTAAACTTACTCTAATTGCTAACTGCATAGTTAATATCAGGACGCGTACACTGAGAAGCATACATTAAACTTCCTATTGCTTGCTGATATGGAACCCTTGCCATTTCTGCTATCTCTTTTTTGGTTTTTGGTGACTGATCCTTCGACAGTTTCATATTTAAATCCATAGGGGTTCGCACAGGATGAGTTTCATTCATGTTGAACTTTTTCAATATTTCATCAATGTATTCCTCTTGATCTACATAAATCCCGTCCTGATTACGGGATATACGAATACCCAAACAATGCTTCGCTTCACCCAAGTATTTCATTTTAAACTGCTTCTTCAATTTGGAAATCAAATCTTCTCGATATGTTGGCTCATTGCTAAACATTAGTATATCATCAACATAAATTGCTAGGAAAGTCATTCCTCTTCCATCGTGATGGTAGTTAATGCATGGATCTACTTTGGAACGCTGCAGTCCTAGTTTCTGCAGTGCGCTGTTCAGCTTCATGCTCAATACTAGACTGGATTGCTTTAAGCGATATATTGCTTTTTTAAGCTTCAGAACCTGATCCTTACTACCTATCTCAATCCCTTCTGGCTTCTCTGCGTAAATATCTTCATTTAGCTCACCTTGCAGTCACTGCATCCATCTGGTGAATTTCCAACTCATGTCTAGTGGCTAACGCGATGGGATATCTTAAAGAAGAATATCGGACTACAGGTGAATATGTTTCATTGTAATCGATTCCCTTTTTCTGTGGGAATCCTTTCATTACCAGACGTGCTTTACACCGCACTTTTCCTTCTTGCTCCTTCTTAAGCTTAAATACCCATTTAGTTTTAACTATGTTTACCCCTCTGGGCTTATCAATGCACACCCAGGTATCATTTTCCAATAACGAATCTATTTCGTTTTTCATAGCTTCTACCCACTGATTGTTATCCTCTCTTGACATTGCGTCTTCTAAGCTTATAGGATCAACAGTTTGTACTAATCCACTATATACGATATTTTCCTTCTTGGCTAATCGCTCACTTCTACGCAATGATGGTATTACGTATTCAGCTTGAAGTATCTCCTTATTACCTAAAATTGGCATTTGTGTCTCGGTAGTTACTGGATTAAAACTTTCTTCGCTAACTTATGTGACCCTCTGACGATCTCCTTCCTCTGCATATACTTCATCACTATCCCCCACTTCATGGGCATTTCCTGATAGAGATGGACATGACTCAAATAAACTATGTTCATCTACATTTTCATACTGACTCCCTACTAGGGGTTTTGTGTCCCTGACTAGGGGTTTTGTGTTCCTTCAGACGTGGGGCAAATTGGTTTAAACAGATATAGGGGCCATCTAGTTGGTACAGGGTGCAACACACAATGTGTGCCTTCTAGCAGGTGTGAGCAAAACACACACAGCCTTCGCGTCATCCAACCACACACAGCCTTCGCGTCAGCAAACCTCCACAGAGTCGTCGTCGTTGCCCAGGGGGGTGACCGAGGGTACCTAGATGGCGCAGCATGCTCACAACCGCTAGATGGTGCGGTAGCTCTACCTACTTCCACCGATCAAGTTTAGGTGGAAATTAAAATGTGTGTGCGTTGTGCTCACAACCGCTGGGGTGGGGTGGGTATTACATGATCGTGAGGGTTAAGCGGTTGTGAGATGTGGTTTGTATAATATTAGTATTGGGGTTATACTTTCATTTTTCTCAAGTACGATTTTTTTTTTTATACTTTGATTTTTATTTATCTAGATTAAAAATGGTGTTATATAAATTAAATTTTTTTAGAAATAGTGTTATATAAATTAAATATTTTTTCAGCGGTTTTATATCGTTGATAGAAAATGGTACATGCACATGTGTTTACATCTGTTATATCACCGTTTGTCGCCCACATACAATCCACTTTATGTAAACCGTATATTGAATATTTGAAGGGGTAGGTTGTGTCATACGGCCGAAATTCACAAATCATATCCTTGAAAAATTCTGTGTTCTTTGTCCAAGAAACATTGGTATTTAATAACCATATTTTTTAATTTGATTGCTAACATTGTTTGATCGGTTTCCTTTAACAACTTTTCGATTACTAATTAACAAATAACCAAATATATTTACTGTTACTTTTTTACTTTAGTTACAAATTACATTTTTTTGAAAATTTCTACATCATGATTTCTTATTGTAACTATTGCATACTTAGATTGAGTAAACTTAGCATTATACCATTTTACTATATCTTCCGTAAACATAGCGTAGTACTGAAATGTATCATAAACGTTTAATTTAAACTCAAAGCATATATCAGTAATTGCTTCATCTTCAACGGTGTAATTATCTTCTAAGTACTGAACCAAGTCTGTTGATAGACATTCTTCTATGGAATCGAAAAATAGATCATCCAAGTGCCACATCTTCCTCCAGTTTATTTCATTTTCAGATTCATCCTCAGTTTTTGACAATAGATCGATTTTTTTATAGATCGAATCAAATTTTAAGGTCTTCATTGTAATATTTTCATCACAATTCAAGTACACTGCCATTTATGCAAACAACACATTTAACTTCTGCTATTTATACTAAGTTTTTATCTTAACCGGATATGAATAATATTAACCCCGATTCACATACATGCGGTATAGCGCCAGACAGCGCTGCATGCTAGCAGCGCAAAACACATGGAAACCCGTATATTATTTAATAGAGAAAACAAACCTTATCAACACTGGATGTGGTGTAATAGGAAAAAGCAAACGTTATGTAAACCATCCGCATATAAAAGGGCAGAGATTTTAAAAATATTATATAAAACACGTGCAACAATGAGTGAACAACAAGTTATAGTTATAGATATGCAAGGATTTTTTATTAACAACAAATTCTTTACAAAGGAGCTGAGCATTGTTGGATCTGATTTGGAAATTAAACCCTTTTATTATAAACTCACCTTGTGGATATTTGAATTTATCGTTGAAGGATCGAATCACAGTCAACTGGCTATATAACAATCATCATGGATTAGAGTGGAAAGATGGTGAATCTTCATTCAAAGATGTTAAAAGATATTTAAATCAATGTCCTAAAGGGAAGGAAGATAAGACAAATGTCTATGTAAAAGGATTAGTAAAAATTAAATGGATACAAGATATACTTAAAAAAGATATTAATACATTTAATTTAGATGATTTGAATTGTCCAAATATAGAAAATTTGTGTAAAGCTAATATGGGTGATAACAATGAAATTAGTCTTTGTGGCTATCATAAGATGAAAAAAGTTCTACCAAATTATTGTAAATGTTCAGAAAAAAGTGTTATTTTATTAAAAAAATGTATAACCAATTATATGAAATAAGAAAACATAAACTAAAATGTAATTCTTTTTATTTCATAATATACAGGTTTCCGTTTTCTATTGACCCCATCCAGTATAGATAAGCTTTGGTTTTTTCCATTAAATAATGTATGAGTTTCAACATTTGCTTTTTTATTTCACCACATATGGTGTAGATAAAGTATGGTTTTTCTAATAAATAATATGCGGATCTCGTTCTTTATTATTTTATCGAGGTTAATATTAGTCATATCCGTTTTTAGATAAAAAAAAAAATAGTATAAAAGTTAGTGAGGGATCGGTAACTTTTTCAGTTCAAAATATTCAACATTAGAAATAAATATGGTTAAAGTACAACAAAACCTATAATGGATACTGTTCTATTAAACATTAATTCGATTCAGGCGAAAAATACTCACTTAAAACCAATACTTTCGTCAACGGACTTCCCCATTGATATACCAATGAAAATTTTAAAGATGGAGAAGAAAAATACAAAATTTGGAGAAAAAATATATATGGAGCTGGAGAACAATGTGGTGTTTTTACCGGAAAAATATAATGAGCTGAGTGTAGAGGATCTTACTGCACTATCCACCGGAGCATATAATGTTACTAAAAAACTGTATTCAAAATTTAATTATAATTTTATTTTTAATAAAAATATGTAAAATTAAAATAACAAACTTTTATTTTTTCGTGTATTATAATAAAAGCAGATGGATACTTGTAGAATCGCTTTAGTTGTATTTAAAATTTGAAGAAGAACATTATAACTACAACTAAAAAATAAAAAAAATGTATTATGTATTAATGTAGTATGAAATATGTGAGAAGGAGTTCGGGTGTATTAGCACATTGAAGCGACATGTCAGATTGCAACATAATTGTAATTACTTTAAATGTGATTTATGTGACCTTAAATTTAATCTGGTGAATAAACTAATTAAACATAAACGATTTGAACATCAATCAAATACTGAAACAATAGAAGCCTATACTTATTGTGTTGCTTGTGGAGAATGTGTTTTATCATCGAAATGGAACTTTCATTTGCGTACTAAGGTACATAAACAAAAATCGATAAAAGAAACAAATATAAATTCAAATATAAAATGTATAAACTCAGTTTTCGATGGTCGTATTACAACATATGTATGTATTTGAAAATTCTAATAAAAATGATTTAATACCGATGAACTTTTTTAATTTAATTGAAAATCAATTTTATAAAATAATAACAGACGCTCTCGAAGAACATAAAAGTCTTAAAATTAATTGTGAACTTTTCGGTAAATACATGTTGTTAAAAGAAGAAGTACAGTGTTTATTGATCACACAAACAAAAATGCGTATAATACTACAGAATATGGAAAAAGAAGACATTTTAAACACTTTCAAAGAAGAATGTGAAATTTTATTAAAAAAATGAGTGAGTTTCAAGAAAGAGATAGTGGTTGGACCTTATCAGAAATTTCTTACTTAGAAGTTAATATAAATGTATATAAGCCTATTTCCGGATCAAAATATATATCATTACTAATGTGACCAACCGTTCCTCTTTCGGAAGTACAGTACTTCTTTTTTCGCTCTTGTACTTCGTACTTCGAAATATAGGCAAATCTACTTCTTTGCGATATTTTGTACTTCTTGAGGGAGATTTTGTAACCAGTTAGCGACAATTTTGGGATCGCTATCGCATTTTTTGACGCACGATATAAATGGTTTTGCGTCAAAAAGTGCGAAAGCGATTCGAAAATAGTCGCTAACTGGTTACAGAATCTCCCCCATATCCTGTTAAAACCATTAAAGTCGTCGGGGACCGATGGCATCATACCTGCACAGCTGCAAACGGCTCTGAAGGTGTCGTGGAATTGGTTGGATTCTATTTATGCGAACTGCGTAAGGACCGGGTACATCCCCATGGCTTGGGGGTAGTCAGTGTTGCGTTCATCCCGAAGGCCAAAAAAGGTTCTCATATTTCCCCTAGGGATTTTAGGCCTATCAGCATCTTCGTTTTTGATAAAAACGCGATTCCTCGTGACTGTCTTTCAAGAGCTCAATATGCTTATTGCAAGAAAAGGTCGGTGAATACCGCCATGCACACATTGGTAAAGTGAACAATGTTACTCGAAAGGCAACAGTCAAGTATATTCATAATCTTGGAGTAGAAACCAACCTAATAAGCTTACTTCGTGACAGAACCGTCGCGGCGGAGTGGGAGGGCATCTGCACTAAGGGCAGAGTCAATATGAGCACTCCAGAAAGTGGTGTTCCCTCTCCCCTGCTCGGGATTGCGGTTGTAAACAACCTTCTAGAGGAACTGGAAAAATTGGGCTGTCGGGTGATCGCCTATGTAGATGATGTGGAACTTTTGGCTAAGGGACGGTTTATATTCACCCTTTTTAATCTGGCTCAATGTTACCTGTACTAGGCGGCTGTCGTTGAAGCCTAACATTGAGGAAAGGGTAGGAAAAGTGTCAGTTGCCTTGTACTGCTGTAGGGGAGATATCAGTAAGAGGTGGGGTCTCTCGCCCAAATTAATTCATTAGCTCTAGGAAACCAGATTATTGTTTCAAGGAGCCCTTGTCTGGTGGAACTCACTAGAGAAGGCTACACTTGTAAAACAGGAATTAACGGAGCATTAGGAACCACACCTACACTGGCGCTTAACATACATATGTTGAGCACGGCGCCTGCGGATATTGCAGACTGAATTGTCGCAGCGCGAACTGCTATTAGGCTAAGGGAAACCGGGTTCTTTTGTGAAATAAAAAAAGGAAAAGAAGACGTTTCTCTGCTGCAAATGTTTTTATAGGGCACTTTAAAACACGTTTTCTCTCAAGGGTTAGTGATGGGGGTTCTGATAGGCCATTGCGCGATTGGTGTTCATGCAGTGAGACTAGGAATTTAGACTGTCCAACCTTCGCGAGGCTAAGATGGTAGCATTTTGGCTCGCACTTCTGAACAAACACTGAGCTCGATCGTAATGCACATAAATGCTATTCATATAAAATCAACAATATAAACGAAGAAATTATCATTCTACAAAATGACATTGTGCTTAATTTTAAAGATTTAAATTTTCCAATGTCAGTAGACGAAATTAAAATCTTCGAAAACAATAATTCACAAATAAGCATAAACGTGTACGGTCTAGACGCAGACAGAGATATTATCATAGAACCATATTATCATTCTGAAGAAGAAAAATTTCATCATATCAATCTTCTACTATTGGAACACATTTCAAATTTTCACTATGTCTGGATAAAACACATTTCAAGGTAACATAAAAAATGATTTAAGTAAAAAAATTGTTTTTTAAATAAAAAATGTTTTTTCTATAATTATAGATTACTGAAAAGTCAATTGACACGACACCGAAATCGAGTGTATATATGTATGTAACATATGTCTATCATATTTTCACAACAAAGATGCGTTAACACATCATCGAGAGGAGTGTAATCAAATTATAACCGAACTACCTTCAGAAAATGAAAAGGTATTAAAATTCAAGAATTTTAAAAATCAATTTATCAATCATTTTAGAACCTATATATATAGATAATAATTGTATACAAAATATAAAATCGGTTCAGAAGCATATTCCATATGCGTATAGTTATTATCAGGGAATGGATTTTATGGAAATTGCCTTTTTTTTCTGCTAAAGAGATAGAGTATATTCGATTAAGAATGTCCACGATTTAGCTTTCTCTGATTCCATATATATACATTTGATGTTGCCTTTTTTAAGTTATTTGCCTTTTTTTGCCTTTTTTAAGATATTTGCCTTTTTTTGCCTTTTCTACCTTTAAAAAAGTGATTATAGCATTTACAATTTTTTTTTTAAGATTAAAAAATATACTCATGCCCATGCGGTTTATAGAAGCGCAGGGACCTCTTGCCAAACTGGTGTTGGAAAAATTAAAAGCCGTTTTCTCAGCTAACGTAGGCTTAGAGACAATAAGGGGTGTGGATAAAATTGTAAAGGGCGAGGAAAACGCCCTTATTCCTGATAATATGAACGTTTCAAACGTTCCATATTTAAATTGGGCTCCACTTGTATCA
>NW_016158261.1:52439-70544 GCF_001687245.7 Rhagoletis zephyria | reverse complement strand
GATTTCTTTTTTCATCCTGATCATTTATGTATACATTTGTCTATATCTATCTCGATTCGTTTTGGCTGTTACAAACAACCGTTATGTGAACAAAATTAATATACCCTTGTGCACAAGTGCGCTCGGGTATAAAAACGAAAATATGAAACAGGTGAAACTAGTAACCGATTTAACACACAAAGAAAAATATATTATACATTATAGGAATCTTCAACAGTGTCTGAGTCATGGCTTGATTTTGGCTAAATACATAGAATACTGAAATTTAATCAATCGGATTGGATGAAAAAGTATCTATATATTAATACGCTAACATAGATTTCAAAACCAAGAACACCGTTGGAAAGGCATTTTTCCGTAGATGAGCAGTGTTTTTATGGTTTCGCGATTGGTTGAAAATTACGGCCAAACCATCGTTTAAACATTTTCGTATTTGTGTATAGATGTTGCTGCAACATGTTCAATTTAATATGTTTCTCGTGTTGTTTCACTTCACATTAGAAATTAAGCTTTGAAATAAAGATAAATATGAAGATGAAGAAATAAATGATATCGATGAAGTCAAAAAAAAGAAGGCAAAAGTGAAGATAAAGACGAAAATGGAAACAATGACAGATACATAAGAGTTAGGGTAACTGAAAGGGTAAGAACATTTCTTGAATTTATGAAGTGAAACTTCTTTAGCGGCAGTTGGTTGGTTGGGAGTAAATTGTCAAATTCAAGGGGAATAATGCACATGGAAATGGTTCTCAGCGGTTTAGCGGTTTGAGAATAAAAACAAAAACAAAGATGCCTCGAGATACAGGCAAAAACGAAGATCAAGGTAAAGTTAAACACTTTGAGGTAAAGATGAAGAGGAATATGCAAAAATTAAGATAAATATGAAGAAAAGAATGAAGATGAAGATCGATATTCTTATCGATATAAAACTCGATATTATACATATTTTTATCGATATAACAATCGATATTGCTATCGATAAAATAATCGATATTATTATTGATACTGTTATTGATTAAATAACCGATATTGTAATCGACATAATAATCGATATAATAATCGGTATTGTTATCGACACAATAATGGATATTGTTATCGGTATAATAATCGATTAAATAATTGATTTTGTTATCGATTTAGTAATTTATATTGTTATCGATATGTACAATAATCGATACCTATGTTTGTTATATTTATCGATCGATTTTGCAATCGTATTTTTCTATATGTTAATGGATATTGTTAACGGTATTTTTATCGACACAGTTATGAACAGGGTTATCGATATAATAAGCGGAACATGGAATGTGATCACATGGCATCACATCACATTATATCACATGATATGAAGAGACATCACATGATTCACATAATATTACATCACATAATATGATATCACATCACACGATATCACGTGACATGACATCATAGGATATGGCATCACATTATGTGCCATGACATCACAAGACTTGGCATCACATGATGTGACATCGTATGACATGACATGACATTACATGACGTGGCATCACATGATATGACATCATATGGCATGACATCATATGACATGACATCAGAGGATAGGACAACACATGACATGATATCCAATCACATCACATAAAATCACGTCACATCTTATCACGTCATCGCACCTCATCTCATCTACGTGAATAGAAAAATAAAAGGATATAACCAAAGATGTGAAAGATAAAAACAAAGATGAAGACCAATCCAAAATTTCCGTATTTGTGTATGGTTGTTTTTGTAACCTGTTAAATTTAAGCTGTTTCACATTTTGTTTTACTTCGTATTTGAAATTAAACTTTGAAATAAAGATAAATATGAAGATAAAGAAACAAGTGATAACGATGAAGACAAAAACAGGCAAAAGTGAAGATAAAGACGAAAATTGAGATAAAGGCGAAAATGGAGACAATGAGAAATAAATAAGAATTAGGTTAACAGAGTTGAAATTTTCCGATAGGAATCGAAATAAAATCAGCCATAAAGGATACTGAAATTTATCCAATCATCGAAGTTTATAATTATCGAAATTTATCCATGCTTATTAAGTTATCGCAATATATCGAATTATTCAAACTGATCAATGTTTACTGAGTTGTCGAAATTTATAGACACAGAAACTTAGATGTCCAAATTTACGGATAGTTGTCGAGCTATAAAAACGTGTGGGATTAACGAAATTTGTCAAGTTAAAGAAATGTATCAAGTTATCGGTATTTATTGAATTATCATTATTTACAGACTTAACGAAATTTATCGAGGTGTCGTAATGCACGGAGTTCTTTCAACTTACAGAGTTATCGATAATTATTGATCTACTGAAATTGGTTGGCTCAACGAAGCGAAGTTTATGGAATTTTCAAAATATATCGATTTATCGAAATTTCAAGGTTATATAAGCTTATCAATTTATCACTGCTTATCGAATTTAGTCGTCTTAACAGAGTGTAACGAGTTATCAAAATGTTTAGATAGTTTTCGAAAAATGTGGAGATGTCAAAAGTAAAAATTTATAAAGGTATCCAAAGTTTTTACATTTTTGAGTTATTGCAATTTATCGAGCCATCGAATTTCACAGTGATCGAAATTGGTCGAGTTAACGAATTTTGTTGAGTTATCGAATTTTAGTGTTCTTGAAATTCATCGAACTATCGATATGTATCAAATCATTGAAATTTATCGATAAACTTTAATGTATCGGGTCAATTCCAAGTCCTGCCGAAGTCCTCCAAAGACCTTCTCAGATAAAAAAAAAATTGATTTACGTTTTAGCAGAAGATTTTCCGGTTGTCTAATTTGTACCGTATAAGTTTTGCTACGTGTTAAGTTAGAAAACCTCTCCAAGACTTCTAAAACTAGAAAAACTGTCGAATTTCGACAGTAACTGGCACTCTAGTATTGATTTAAATAATCATCATCGGACATTGGCGAAAAATGAATTTGAACGAAATTTTTTCAAACTATTAAATAATGCAGTCTATGGTAAGACAATGGAAAGTGTTGATAAGAGAAAAGACATTAAAATAGTTACCGAGTGGGACAATAACGGAAGGAATGGAAGGAGATTAGGTGCACGCCCATTAATAGCCAAATTTAATTTTCATAGTTCACTTAAATTTTCTGAAAATATGATTGCTATTGAAATGAAAAAAGCTCGTGTTGTCTACAACAAACCTATATATAATGGTTTTTGTGGCTTAGAAATATCAAAATGGCAGATGTATCGTTTCCACTATGATTATATAAAACCAAAATATACCACAAATGTTATGACATTAAAACAAATGATTTTTATGAAGATATTCGTGCTGATATTAGCTTATACTTTGATACTTCAAAATATTCAAACTCAAATATTTTTAATTTACCATTGTTAAATAAACAGGTTTTGGGTATGATGAAGGATGAAGTAAACAGTAAAATTATAAAAGAATTTGTTGGTTTAAGAGCAAAAATGTACTCCATTAAAATTGACCAAGAAGATAAGGAAATTAGAAAAGTGAAAGGTGTTAAACATTCATGTGTAAAAAAGCTTTCTGTTGACGGTTTTAGATTATGTTTATTGAATAAGAAAAAATATGAAGATAAAATGTATGTTTTTCGATCAAAATGTCATGAAATTTATACACAACATATGAAAAAGTTAGTATTAAGTAATTTAGATGATAGGAGAATTGTAAAAGAAAATGGCGTATGCATGGGGTCATTACAAAATAAACAAAAACAATTAATAAAATTGAACAAAACAGCTTTATTTATTTTAAAGAGTATTTTTGATACAAAAATTTTAAACATAAGTGACCACAATTGTAAGTATTAAATTTTTGTTTTCGTATATAATAATATTCTATAGATGTTTTTAGGTAACTAACAATTTCAAGTGGTGGTTGTAAATTTCCGAAACTATCAAAATATTCCTTATAATTATGTTTCTTACAGTACGCTACCCAATGAGTTCCAATACCGTTTGCGTCATCTAAATTAACGATACCATATTCTTGATCTAATGGATTTTTAGGTAAAGAATTACGCATGAAAAATCCTCTGAAATATTTCAATTGTTTACCATATTTGGTTAAATCAATGTCTGTTAATGGTCGATTGGGTAGATGACTTAAAAGTTTTTTGATTGTAATGCTTGAGGACCGTAAAAGAGCCCATATCCTTTTTTGTATGGTTTAAGGAATAAACCTTTACCCATAGCAATTGATTCCATATATCTGTTGTGTCGTTTAGACTCTGCCAGGTCTTCTTTTCCTGGTTTAATATCCCTTATTGTTTTATAAATATTTGATCCGGTAGTTCCAAGAGCAGCTAATGCTGTTATAATGGGAATTAATGGAAGAAATCCTCCAATTTTAGGTAGTGGAATAATTCTTGGTATAGAAATTTTTGATTTTTTCCTTTTTAAGCCTGCATGTATAGCGCTTTGAGCAATTTTCACAGCACTTTCGATATCTTTAGGTTTTTCACTTTTCAAAAGGTTTTTAGTTTTGTTAATAACTTCTTTAAATAATTTTTTTACACTTGTTTCTCTCTTCTTCTTTCCTTGTTTTTTCTTTTTTAATTTCTTCGATTTACTTTTGATTTCAGGTATTCCTAACCCAAAATTTACTTTTGTCTTCATCGCGTTTGTTACAAACCAAGCGGCTGTGCGCTCTTTTAAATCACTGTCTTTAGATGTTACTCGTTGCCAGACCCTTTCAGCTAAAATTTTATCAGCTTGATGTCTTTTGTTTAATTCTTTTGACTGTGAATATGCAATGTCATGTTCTCTGCAAGCTGCATCCAATTGATTTATTCCTTTGTATCCCCTTGCTAAACGTTTAGCTAATTTTGTTCCTGGTCCACAAAACTGATAGCCTGGTATATGTACTTCAATTGGTAATTTATTTATTAAGTGGTTTACAAAACCACCTCCAGTTTTATACTGTTTTCGAAAATTTTTTTCAATATATTTTATAGACATTTTAAATTAAATTTTTTTTTAATATATATTTATGTATACACTTGGTCGAATTTAAAATCCAAACACCTAACTTTGTTATAAATGATTGATTATATAGTGAACAGCTTTTAGTTAACAAAATGCGTTTGATAAAGCAACCAATAACAATTGAAGTGAAAAATGTTGATAAAGTCTATATGAGTAGCGAAAAACATAGAACTAAACATAGTTCTCTTTTACCAAATTCAATACGTGCTTTAATCGTAGGGCCATCAAATTGTGGTAAAACTAACGTAATGCTCAGTTTAATAGAAAGTCCGAATGGACTTTCTTTTAAAAATATTTATATTTATTCAAAATCATTATATCAACCGAAATATTGTTATCTAAAGAAATTGATTGCACCAATTAACAGGCTAACCTAATATTCGCGGCTTGCGTTTTGGTACGCATGCCGTCGAATTTGTTTTTTTGCGTCACCCGAAATTGACTTGCATGCGTTTGCATTTGATTTCATTGAGCGAAACGTCAAATCAAAATGTCACGCAGAACAAAAATTGGAAATTGAGTTAGCTTCATACGTAGGCCGTTCAATTTCGGTTGATCTCATACAAGTTGCATGTGCATGAGAAATTTTTGACAATAAATTGGCGGCGTGCGTGAATATTAGGTTAGCCTGTAAGGGAATAAACCTATATATGTTTACAGAAAATGAAAAAGTTTTAAGACCAGACAAAACGGAGGCAAATTCTATAATAATATTTGATGATGTTATATGTGATAAGCAAAATAACATAAGAGATTATTTTTGTATGGGACGACATAAAAACATTGATTGTTTTGATTTATGTCAAACATATACCAAAATTCCTAAACATTTAATACGTGACAATGCTAATATGATCACCATGTTCAAACAGGATGAATTGAATATAAAACATGTATGCAATGATCATGTTATTGGTGATATGTCATTTACAAAATTTCTCAATTTTTGTAGCGAATGCTGCAAAGATAAATATGGTTTTCTTGTTATAAGTAAAGATGATGAAATCAACAAAACCTTTGAATGAAATTGTGAGTAAAATGCATCAAGAGAATAAAGCGAATATAATGTATGAAGAAAAACAACCTAAATTAAAAAAAGGAAAGGTATGACGTTAATAAAGATGAGGATGTAGAAAGCGGGGGGGTGAAATAACACAAACGGCAATAACGCAAAATTTGCTTTATTTCACTTTTAAATGGGAAATAAAACCAAAATCTGAGTTTTGCTTTATTTCCAACAAAGGTTGGAAATAAAACAAATTTTGCCTTATTTCCCATTGCTTACTTCTACTATTTGTAACAAAAACAGTTTACTGACAGAAGGAAAAAGAACTTTCTTTATTTCAATTTAATTAAAATTAAACAAAAAATGTGATATAATTCATAAAGATAATAATATTCACAAAATATTTTTATTTATGAAGTCTAACAAAATATAGGGAAAGCGTCTTTAATAACTGCTCGGCAAATTGGACATAGCGCTTTTGTGTGATTCTTATCTGCATGCTCTTTAATATGTTGAAAACATTGCTGGCAAGCCTTAAAATGTTTGCATGGAACAAACAAAAATTTCCGTTCCCGTTCGCAGCATATAACACAGAGAATATTGTTTTCAGTTTTATCTTCAGTTGAAATTTCTGCATTGTCATCACTTGCTTCACTATCCGAACTGTGGATTTCGTTTAAAAAGTCTTTACGAACCATACTTTCCTTCATGTTTGAAAATTGAATTAAAATTTCATTCAATGTAATTTTGTGCCCTTTCAAGAGATTTAAACGTTCTTTAATAAATTAANTACATTTGACCTGATGTATTGTAAAAGATGTGTATATGCCTCTTGTGACTTGTTAGACATTAAAACATATATAAAAGGATAACCCTAGAAGCGAAAATAAATTGTTAATATTTTATTTTTAACATAGATACAGGATATAACTTACATGGTCTGCATGGATAATGTGAATTATAAGAAGCTGTTTAAATTGTTTTGAGGTGGGAACCACGTTGAAAGTTGCATCCGCTATATAGGTACGAGGCTCAGAGGGGCTTTTGGAGCGCAAAAAATTCGTAATTGTTGGTGAAGCAAATAGTGAATAAGAAAAATTTGTTGTGATCACTGTGTCTACATAGAATGCGCTCTCATCCTTCTCATATCGCGAAACTCCAAACTGCTTATATACTTTTTCGTTTTTAAATATACGAACTATGTCTTCAAAAATCATTGGGCTCTTCGGAAAATCTTCAAGTTTAATATTAAACAATTGTCTCCGCATTGTACCATACTGTATTGAATGTGACGATTCCTTGAATTTTTTACAGTTTTCATCAAAAATTTCACGCACACTTGATCTTTTCAATGGCGCTTTTTTAACGTCCAATTTAATATTATTTATAATTTCTAATTTTTTAAATAATTCTGTTTGTGTACCGTGTTGATGCGTATGTAATTTACCTATCTTGCGGCAGTATTTAGTGTTATTGAAATCAACCTCAACCCCGATTTTGCAATATTCATTATAGCAATAATAATATTTAACATTGCATTTCCTTGTTTGGAATTTATAAATTTGCTCCTCTTTTTCTATATATAATAGTTTGCTGCTTTTCCTGAATCCAGCTATTAATCTGTATTCTAAAATATTTTCTGCTTCCATTTCAAAGGCAATCATTTACAATTTTACGACGAACGCGGCGCCGCGCGGGGCACTTTCAAAATTGTATACTTACATACAAATCCGTTCATTTAACTTGTTCATGTACTACTTTTAGTCAAATGTAACTGGGTGAGTTATGTGCCCTATTTTGCTTTATTACTCAATTGTTAAGTTTAAAAGTTGGTCTTATTGCTCAACGAGAAATGAAATAAAGCAAATTTGTGTTATTTCACATTCAATTGGGAAATAACACAAATTTGCGTTATTGCCGTTTGTGTTATTTCACCCCCCCGCGGTGCTCTCAGACTAAATCTTTCTACAAAGAATCTGTACGTCCACAGAAACTAAAATATGCACCAACTTTTTATGCNAAAGCGAAAATACATTTCATGATAACGCTTACGCTTACTATAGTCCAAAAGTACAACGTATGAATTTATATGAAAATTATGAAAATAATGCTGATGTACTAAGTAGCCAAAGAGCGAATCGAAAGCGAAAGCAACCAGTAGAATATGGTGATGTAAATACAGGTTTGATAAAACGTTTAAAAATAAATAATGCTGTTGATAATGACTTTGCAACAGAACGTCGTAATGCAAATGCGGGTGCGATAAAACGTTTGCAGCTAAGCAAAAAACATAAAAAAATGCTGTTGATACTGACTTTGCAGCAGCAGAACGTGGCGATGCATATGCGGGTGCGATAAAACGTTTGCAGCTAAGCAAAAAACATAAAAAGAATGCTGTTGATACTGACTTTGCAGCAGCAGAACGTGGCGATGTAAATGTGGGTGTGAACCCTTGAAACTAAGCAAACAACGTAAAAATAATGTTGTTGATAATAACCTTGAGGATAAGCGTAAAAAACTAGCACATTTAATTTCAGCAAAACGACAAAGCGAAACACAATTGAATAATCATAAAAAACGTGTTAAAGTTCAAACCACTTTAAAACGCAAAAACAGGAATGATGACTTTGATTTTGAACATAAGCGTAAAAAAACATCACACACATTTTTGAGAAAACATCAAAGGAAAACCCAATTGAACAACGATAGAAAACGCGTGAAATTATCTGATAAAAAGATTAGAATTAATTCTCCAAATAAATCTCGTTTATCGATAAATCTACTATTACTCAAAGATAATAAGCATCCAGATACAACTTATGGTTATAATGTAGAAAGCTATGGTAAATGAAGATTCGGAAATGAAAGATTAAAGTTCAACTCTGATAACACAATGAATATTGGTTGTAAAAAGTTGAAAATAATTCCCGGATTGTTTGAATTAGCATTCCATTTAAAACCCTTAAATTACACTCAAAGAGATTTACAGAATTATAAAGAGATTTTGCTTACAACAAACGCTCACAAACGTCACTATTTACCAAACACTCAAATTAAAGGTGGAAAATCATTTAAATATCAGCATATAATACGAAAACTACTTAATATCAAAAGAAACGTCTTAACTACCGGAAGTGGTATATCTCTGAAAACTTTAAATAATAGCAAAACGGATTATGTTTTTTGGGATAATCCTAATGAATTAGTAGACAGGTTACGATTACTTGTATCATCAACGAGTGTTGGACATAATAATCATAAAAACGAGATAATTTCCATTATCGAAGAACTCAAAGAAAGTAATATAATAGAGTAAACAAAAAATGAGTAATGTAAATAAATTTGGTGAAAGTTCATCAAATCAGCATCATTTAGATGAAAAAAAATAATGAACATTCTAGATAAATTGCTTGAAATTGACATTGATAGAGAACAAAAGAGTTTAAATCTACATTTTAAAAAGATTAGCAATTTAGGTACACCTATAAATCCTAATGATGCTGTTACGTATACGTATCTACATGAAAATATTAAAAAGTTAAATACTAAAGTCGATGAGATTAAAGATATTCATGATACCGCTCTCAACGTTGTTAATGGACGAATCAATTCATTAACTACAGCAATGAACAAGGATGCTAAGGAAGATGTTGAACTAATTCAGAAAGCTATTAACAATAGTTTATTTAGTGCAAATAAAGAATTTTTAAATAAAATTGAACAAAGATTTGGAAATATTGAAAGTTTCATACTTGAATATCTCAACAAAGAAACAACAGATGATGTCAAATCAATAAAGATAAAGCAGCCATATCTTAAATTTTAAATAATAAAAATATGAGAAAAGTTACATTCATACTTAGAGGGTTAGAGAACAGACACACATACGAATTGAGATGAATATGGAAAAAAGAGAATTAGTCAACGAATTACACAAGCAAGCGCGAAAAAGATTTAAAAGAAGACGAGTTGTTATGAAAGGAATTCATGATTTGTGGCAAGCTGATTTAGTAGAAAAGTGTAGTAGAAAGTGTCAATATGAAGCTGACAATAATAAATATCGATATCTTCTAACTGTAATAGACACGTTTTCGAAAAAAGCTTGGGTTGAGGTAATTAAAAATAAAACCGCTCACAACGTAACGAATGCTATTAAAAGTATTTTCGAAAATAGCCATCGAGTTCCAAAAAATTTACAAACTGATGACGGTAAAGAGTTTTTCAATACTCAATTTAAGCATCTAATGGAACTTAATCAACTACAGTATATTTTGCTTAGCTGCACATCCTTCTTTGCACGAAAAACTTGTGCACGTAACCGAAAAAGGCACTTAAGCGAATTTTCTTAACTACTTCAATGAGGAAGGTATCCGAATCCCTATGAAACCAAATATTGACGGAGCACTTACCATGTAGAAATTACTGCAAGCGAAATTTTTACCGAATGTTATCTAATTATCTATATAACTACATAAGTTGATAGCCATTTTCGTTGTTCTGCGAGATGAGCAAAATAAATAAAAGCTTGTAAAATAAGGTAATTGTAGGGCCAGTGCAGGTAAACCTAATACTTTCTTTGAGAGTTAATAATAGTTGCACAACTTTTAAGGCAGGTATCGCCAATGTGCAGGTATGTTTAATGCATCTATCGGAGCAGTTTCCTTATATATGTTAAAAATAATGCTTTTGATGCGCATTTTGGGGTAGGTATCTTAAATGTGCACTTAAGCATAGAGGCAGCAAAGCAAAATATACTGTATTCCACATTTAGCATTTTAAAAGCATCAATAATTGAACGTTTTAATCGAACATTAAAGGGAATGATGGGGAAAGAGTTTAGTTTTCAAGGTAAATACCGCTGGATTGATAAATATAAAGAGTTAGTTGATAAATATAATAATACATTTCATAGAACAAATCAAATGAAACCTAATGAAGTGAATTCTTCAAATGAAAAACGATTATTACAAACTGTTTACAGTAATTTAAAAGTGTTTAGAAAAGCCAAGTTTAAAATTAATGATCACGTTCGAATAAGCAAGCATAAACATGTTTTTGAAAAAGAATATACACCGAATTGGACAACAGAGATTTTTACAATTAAAACCATACAAAATACAAATCCTACCACATACATATTAAAAGATTATCAGGATAATGAAATTAAAGGAGGATTTTATGAATATGAACTACTGAAAACTAAATTCCCTAACACATACTTGATTGAAAAGATTTTAAAAAGACAAAGAAATAAGATTTACGTTAAATGGTTGGGTTTTTCATCAGAACATAATTCGTGGATAAATAGCATATCACTATAAGACACTTTTTCATTCAGTTATTTAGCATTAAGATGTCAATAACGTTAACATTAAGCGGAAACTCTTCATTACTTATTGCAAATTATTTTCCCTCTATTGAATTAAAGGGTGATTATGTTTGCGGGTTAATAAGTTTCGATACATATCATTCTATACCAAACGTTGATATTGAAAATAATCGATTTCATATTGGTAAGCATATGATTGAGATTCCTGTCGGCTCATATGAAATAACTGATTTAAGTAATTTGCTTTCCGATAAATATAAGGAAAAGAATAAAGGGAAAGAAACACTAAATATCCGAGCAAATTATAATACATTACAAACGGAGATCAAATCAACAGAAAAAATATATTTTGATAAAAAACATACAGTTGGTTCATTATTAGGTTTTAGCAAAAGACAATTAGAAGCCAACACAAAACATAATTCAGATCAACCAATAAATATAACAAAAATCAATACATTATCTATCAATTGTAATATTGTTAGTGGATCATATATATATAACACTTCATCCCATATCTTACATCAGTTTGCTCTTAGCGTTAGCCCAGGATATAAAATCAACGAAACACCAGCTAATGTAATATATTTACCAGTTAATACTACCACAATACACACTCTCATATTAAAAGTTACCGATCAAGACGATAATTTAATAAATATCCGAGGTGAGAAGATAACGATAAGGTTGCATTTGAAACCCGCCTTTTAAAAAAGAATCATGATTACTTTTAATAAAAAACCATCTCACAATAATTTACCTTCATTCAATTCACTAACGTTATCAACGGTGGATAAGAAGATCGAAATTAGTCCTTGTGAAAAGAAACGAAGACAATATAAGCGAAAATGACATTATCAAGCGCAGACTAAGACTCTTACTTCAAATAACAAAGAATTTCTCCAACAATTAGGATTTCGCTTAAAGTGAAAAAAATTATGGGAAATATACTAAGCGTATTAGGGAGACCGGAATTCGATACTAGCATAATTAATAAGGAATATCACAGCTATTTACCATATTTACAATCTTTTGGTAATAATGATGAAATCCGTATTTCAATTCAAAACCAAGGTTATATCTCTTACCCAGCGAAAGCTTTTTATACATTGAAGGATTTGGTCAAAGAGCTTCGGATCATACAGTCTCACCTAATATAAAATTGTTAAATAATTTTATGGCATATCTTTTTGAAGAAATTTGATATGAACTTAATCGGGTAGAAATCGATCATACGCGTAAATTAGGTATTTCAACAGATATGAAAAACCTTGTATCATTAACTAATAACGAACTTAATACCTTAAAAAATTCTGGATGGTCAGGAATTGGTGACTCGATGCCACTTAGTAGCGGTCATTTCAAATTTTGCGTTCCATTGAAATTATTACTTGGACTTGCTGAAGATTTTAATAATATTGTAGTCAATGGTAAACATGAATTGATTTTAGTACGTGCAAATGATAATAAAAATGTTATAAAATCATCCGTTGCGACGGAAATACCGGAGTTAAAAATTTTAAACATTACCTGGAAAGTGCCGCATATTCAACTCTCTGACGCTTACAAATCAGAGATGTTTAAAACAATTAATAAAAGAACACCTCTTAGTATATCCTTTAAAAGTTGGGATATGTATTATAATCCGATACTACCACAAAGTACATCGATTTTATGGAATGTTAAGCTAGCTCCTGAAAATGAAAGACCACGTTTTATACTTGTAGCATTTCGAAATGATAACAAAAATCAGCATTGTAATTTAAGAGATGTAAAAGTTCATCTCAACTCCGGTTCATATCCTTATGATGATTTAAAACTTAAATTTAGTCAAAATCGTTACTCATTGCTATACGATATGTATTGCAAATTTCAAACAAATTATTATTCAAAATAAGCACAACCTATTCTAACACTCGAGGCCTTTAAGGATTCACCAATAATTGTCTTAGATGTATCTCATCAAAATGAAACAATCAAAACCGGACCAATTGATATTGGGATTGAGTTAACAACAGATGTCATCATACCAAATGATACCTCACTCTATTGCTTAATCATATATGATAAGATATTTGAATATATACCTCTTACCAATGAAATAAGGAAACTTTTGTAAATATATTTTATAAGATGATGTCATACTTTTTATTTGTATGTATATAAGATATCTTCAAATGTTATTTTTAGTTAGTATTACTTAACACTTTGTTATGATTACACATAATTTTTTACTACGCAAAAAACAATAAAAATATACATTATAAAATTAGTCCTGTGTGGTTTTTTTATTTTGTTAAACACAATAATGGGTAATACATTGCCGACACCTATTATTATTAGTACACCTAAAATTGAAGGAAATTTAAAAAACGTACAATTCAATTTAACACTTCCCAACAATGATATTTTAAATATAAATTTATCATTTACAATGATGAAAGAGAGTAAGGAACTGGAAAATAAAGACAACTTTTTCTTGTCAGACGCTTCAAAACCGGAAACAACAACAATAACAATAACCATAACAGAGCCAACATTTCATAGAAGCATTTCGAAAAGATCTAATTCAAAAGGAAATTGATATAGGAGGTATATTGGAATCAAAGGAAGCATTTTATCGACGTTTCAATCTTAAGTATGAAAACATTGAAGTAACTATACGTTGTACATATAATGTTGAATATGAGAAACGAAATGTGAGAATCAACTGTTTCCAATATCGTGAAGTTGAAAGGGAACGTATTTTGAGCAATGGTGAAATTGAAAAGATTAATGTATTCGATTTCACACCAACATTAGAAAATCAAAACATTCAAATAATTAATGTAAAAAACTATATCCAGACATATGAAATGAACATCCTTTAAACAGACATAGTCAGTTAATCAAAATATTTTAAAAGAAGATGTACTTATTCAATTTAATAACATTGCTTGTTTTAATCAAAACTTTGGCTGTAGGGTCAAATGAACAACAAAGAACTTATTGTCCTTGTTTAAATTCTGAAATTGGTAATACAACAAACACGTTTGTAGATGGAAATAGTAAATATTTAAATTTTGATTTAAAATTTCCAAATAGTAGTGAATATGTGAGAATTCGTTTATCATTTCAATTTAAAAATCAATATGTAACGAATGATGAAAAATCAGAAACAACAACAGTAACAACACCACCACCAACAACTGAAGCAATAATTGAAACAACAACAACATTAACAAGCACAACAAAAACTAAAAGAAGAAATAGAAAAAATCATTTAAAAAATACTCGACATAATAGACAAATACAAAGAAAATTTATAATAGATGCTGCAATCAAAGCTTTCAGAGAAGATTTGATTAAACAAGTAATTTTTAGCAAAAAAAACCGACTTAAAAAAAATATATATATATATACAATATCGGTCATATCTATAGCACGCCATTTGAAAGTGATATTGTGTGCCACTTATGTTTATTTATTTATTTTTAAGAATTTTCAATTAAAATACAGTTCTTTCTCTAACAAACCCCAAATAAACCCAAGTTTAACAATTTGTAGAAAACTTCAAAAAAGTGCAACAAATTTTCACCTAAGTTTCAAACTTTTTTCTCGGAAGTGTAGTACACAGTTTTTTAGCCACTGCAATTTTAGTCTGATAATGTGCAAATTTCAAGTGGTTACGAATTACCGTTAATTTTTTAGAATTTTTTTGTCGCATTGGCTTCCATATAATGAATAAACTCAATTTATTTGTATATGCATGAAAACCGCAACACCTTTGGAGAAAAAAATTCTAAAAAATCAACGGTAACTTTCAGTCACTTGAAACTTGCACATTATCAGATTAAAATTGATTGGGCTATAAAACTGTGTATTCAGAAAAATTCAAACACTTCTGAGAAAAAAGTTTGAAATTTAGGTGAAAATTTGTTGCACTTTTTTGAAGTTTTCTACAAATTCCCAATCGCCGATTTACAGGCATACATAGCAGTTATAGCTTTCTTGCAGCGCTCTTCTATATTGCGCCGCCAAGTTAACTTTCTGTCAAGAATAACGCCCAGATATCTAACCTCCTCCGAGAAAGTCAGTACGATACCGTTCAAGGAAGGAGGTTGTAGCCGGACAGCTTTCGTTTTCTTTGAAAACAGAACCATGGCCGTTTTTGCCGGATTGACACTAAGTCCTACTTCTTTGGCCCAGGTATCCACGACGCGTAAGGCGCCTTGAACTAAGTCACATAGAACTTGGGGGTGCTTACCAATTGCCGTCAGGGCAAGATCATCCGCGTAAGCAATGACTTGGCAACCTGTGCCTTGCAACCGTGACAGCAGGGTATCCACAGTTAGATTCCAAAGAAGTGGGGAGAGAACACCGCCTTGTGGGGTTCCGCGACTTGCATATCTTGTTATAGATACCTCCCCCATCTCCGAGTAAATAGTTCTACTGCCCAAGAGGCGACGAACAAACTCAACCATAGGGTCATCCAGCCCAAGGCGAGCTAGGGCTTGAAGGACCGCTCCCGGGAGAACATTATTGAAGGCGCCCTCGATGTCCAGGAACACGCCTAGTGCAAATTCCTTAAAAGCGAGAGTCTTTTCAATGGTGCTGACAATACTATGCAAAGCTGTATCCACAGATCTACCTTTCCAGTAGGCGTGTTGACAGCTAGAGAGATTATTTACATCAATTTCCTGTCGGATCTGCAAGTCTACAAGTCTTTCCAGAACCTTGAGAAAGAAAGAAGTAAGGCTTATCGGTCGAAAGTCACTTGGTTTAACGTGGGAGGGTCTACCTCCCTTGGGAATAAACACAACTTTCGCCAGGGTCCAACCCTTGGGTATGAAACTAAGCTTGATACAAGCCTTATAGATTAAGACAAGTATCGGACATAACACGTCAGATGCTGACTGAAGTTGGGCAGGGAAGATACCATCCATACCTGGAGATTTGTAGGGCTGGAAGGACTTTATGGCCCAGTCTACCCTTTGTACATCAATGAAGTCCGCTGAAGTCAACGGCCGTTCAGAGATAATAGCCGCGGTGTTGGGCTCCGCAGTACATCCTGGAAAATGCGCGTTCATTAGGACTTCAAGCATTTCCTCACGAGATGACGTCCAGTCACCATTTGGTTTCTGAATATACATCGGGTTCGTCGGACTTTTCGCAAGCACCTTTCGCAGGCGATTTCCCTCCGACTGACCCTCTATACTATCGCAGTAATCCTTCCAGGAGTCCCTTTGGGCTTTCCTGGTGGCATTTTTAAATTTCTTCAGGGCTGCCTTATATGCAGCCCAAGAACCATCGCGCTTTGCCGCATTAAAGAGTATCCTGCTTTCCTTCCTTAGAGAGGCGATTTCTTTGCTCCACCAGTGTGGCTTCTTCTTTCCTCTCGGAAGTACAAGTGGGCAGGAAGCAGATAAGGCCGAATTACAGGCTTCGGTAATGCAATTAACGGCTTCTTCAATTTGTTCCGATGAGCCTAACTCACCGAGAGAAGCAAGGTTTGCGAGAGAAAGCTCCGCTTCATCAGGTGGGGACAGTAAGCCTAGCTTACTGAGAGAAGCCTTGTTGAGCAAATTCCCCGAGAGTACTTTCCTAAACTTAGTCCAGTCAGTACGTCTCTTGTTTCTGTAAGCGGCCGAGGCCGGAAGTTCAAAGGAGATTACAAATGAGAGATACATGTGATCAGAGAATGAATGGTCGCTCAGTACCTTCCACTCCCTAATACTCTCAAAGAAAGCGCTAGACTATAAGGTAATATCTAATACCTCCTTCCTATTTGAGGTTACAAAAGTGGGTTTATCACCAATATTACAGATGGCTAGATTATATAATAATATAAAATCAAGTAACAACTCACCCCTCGGGTTGATGTCGGTAGATCCCCATACCGCGTGATGCGCATTTGCATCGGCTCCGATAACTATGGGAAACTTCCAAATTGTTAAACTTGGGTTTATATGGGGTTTGTTAGAGAAAGAACTATGTTTTAATTGAAAATTCCAAAAATAAATAAATAAACATAAGTTGCACACAATATCACTTTGAAATGGCGTGCTATAGATATGACCGATACTGTATATATTTCATGATCCAATGATCGGATGTAAACCAAATTAGTATGGGACCACCTCTGAGACACTACCTTTCCGTTGCAAAAAGAATTATTGAAATCGGTGGTGCAAAGTTATGCGGTAACATACATAAAAAAAAAAAAATAGAAAAAAAAATATTCCGACGAACTGATAACCTCCTCCTTTTTTGGAAGTCGGTTAAAAAGAAATGGCTACTGGAGGTAGTCTTGAAACTACCAACTACTTTAGACACTTTAATTTAAAATATGATAGTTTGGAAATAAGAGTTAAATGTAGTTACTATAGCAACTATTCAGCTCGCTCTCTCAATATTTATTGTTTCCAAAATAATGAAAACGAAGTAAATACTGTAGAAAGAGAATATATGTTTGATCGGCCAACAAATGATATATATATCGAAACAATTGATATTAAGAGCTATTCACAAACATTGTCTATGACAATAAAGTAAGATTAAAAATGGTGTTAAAGGATATATATAAATTCATAAAGGCGTTTACGTGTATTATTTCGGATGAACATCAACAAGAACTATCTGCCATACAAGCGAATCTTGAGGCTATTAATAAATTAGCTATTAAAAAAACTCGATTTGGAACACATTATGAGCAGCGTTACCGCTTTGGTAATTTTTAACCAAAATTGGTAATTTTTTTCTTTATTTATAAAG
>NW_016158261.1:38431-52414 GCF_001687245.7 Rhagoletis zephyria | reverse complement strand
GTTAGGTTAGGTTAGGTTAGGTTAACTCGGCTGCCCTAATCCCTCAGGAAAAGGGCACACTTAGGCCACCAAGGGCCCGTTGTGATGCCGTATAAGAGACTCCATATGTCCCTCCTCTTACCCTAGTAGTGGAACCACTTCGTTGCTCTGATGAAGCGCACAAAGTCATAGACACTGGCTGAATCCAGTTCGGCCAGACATTCAAAAGAATAATGGAGGAACGAGCATCGGCGAGCTCTAGCCAGAGCAGGACAGTGGCATAAGTAGTGCTCCACGCTTTCGATTTCCTCCTCATCGCGGCAGCTACGACAGTAGTCGTTTGACTGCAAACCCATTCTAGTGGCGTGGATTCCCATCAGGCAATGCCCGGTGAGAACTCCAATAACATGCCGCAACAGTGGTCGCTCCAAGTGGAGAAGAGGGTGAGATCTACGCTTGTCAAGCTTAGGCCAGATATGTCTTGCTATCCTGCAAGTAGGCTCCGCAGACCATCTTATATTAGCCTGTCCGACGAAGTTATTCTCAAGCCAGAGCTTGCAAGAAGATAGCGGAATGCCCGCATTACGGGCTGTACTGATTGCAGACAACAAGGTTCCTTTCCTTGCTAGTTCATCTGCAGTACAGTTTCCTGGTATGTCTTTGTGGCCTGGCACCCACACAACATTAGTGACGTAACACCTTGCCAGTTCATTAAGAGTACGTCTACATTCCAAGACAACCTTCGACGTAGATTTGTCACTATTAAGTGCTTTAATAGCCGCTTGGCTGTCAGATAAGATTGTTACCGCCTTCAGATTAATTAGAGAATCGATCAGCCAACTTGCAGCTTCATTTATTGCTGTTAGTTCAGCCTGAAAAACGCTGCATAGATCTGGCAGACGGAAACTGAGGTTAAGTGAGAGTTCTTGCGAGTATACCCCACTTCCTACCTTCAGATCCAACTTGGAGCCCTCAGTGTAGATGGCTGTTGAGTCAGAATACGATATCAGGACCGAATCCTCCTCCCATTCTTCCCTTGAGGGGATCCTTGTCCGGAAATAATTCTTTAGTCCCGTAGGCGGGACTTGTAGTCCAGGCGCCTAAAGTCATCTGGAAGATTTTCCAAGATTCTAGAGTGCCCAAACCTCGTGTCACTCCATTTGATTAGCGCATTTAATCTAATAGCATTACAGCTTGCCTGTAGTTTACCATATAGGTCCACAGGTAGCAAGTGAAGCAAGGTCTCTAGGGCTTTAGTCGGCGTCGATGGTAACGCTCCCGTGATCATCATGCACGCCACCCTTTGGACCGCTGTTAATTTCTTTCTTATTGTAGATTTATCTACGGACGGCCACCAAACCATTATGCCGTAGAATAGAATGGGACGCACAACCGCTGTGTACATCCAGTTCACAATATGAGGCTTCAATCCCCATTTTTTCCCAATCGCCGATTTACAGGCATACATAGCAGTTATAGCTTTCTTGCAGCGCTCTTCTATATTGCGCCGCCAAGTTAACTTTCTGTCAAGAATAACGCCCAGATATCTAACCTCCTCCGAGAAAGTCAGTACGATACCGTTCAAGGAAGGAGGTTGTAGCCGGACAGCTTTCGTTTTCTTTGAAAACAGAACCATGGCCGTTTTTGCCGGATTGACACTAAGTCCTACTTCTTTGGCCCAGGTATCCACGACGCGTAAGGCGCCTTGAACTAAGTCACATAGAACTTGGGGGTGCTTACCAATTGCCGTCAGGGCAAGATCATCCGCGTAAGCAATGACTTGGCAACCTGTGCCTTGCAACCGTGACAGCAGGGTATCCACAGTTAGATTCCAAAGAAGTGGGGAGAGAACACCGCCTTGTGGGGTTCCGCGACTTGCATATCTTTTTGGTAATTTATTTTTCAATTTGGTAACTTTTTCGATTCGGTCTTACATGTCAAATAGGTCAATATTGGTTCTGATTCCACATTAGTAAATGGCCCGTAAGCGTTTCCTTTTATAGAAATACAAGGTAATCCTGAAAGTTTCGCAAGGCGAAAGTTGTTCCAGCGTTCCTTGGCTACTAGAATGGTAGGTTTTGGGTGGTCCTACCTTTCCCCGTCAGTTCGACAGCTTTTCAATTACCATCAATTTTCCGGTGTATCCGGCAACCATATATATGAGTAGACTTCTACGTAAATATGTATGTTCTCGTTCAAAAACCTGAGGCATTCAGCGGGGGACTTCACTCTGTCTATGTGTGAGTCGAAAGCTTCAAGCGTTGAATATTTGATATATTTTCTTGTCACTTGTTTACATACAGTGGTCGAAAAAATTATGACCGCACCATATTTTGATAATTTTAACATTTTATTTTTTTGTAATTTTAGTTTGGTTATAAAAATATTGTTCTTTCTTTAACAGAACTCCAAAAAATTCAAATTACAAACTTTGTTCAATATTTTAAAAATTCAACAAACTTTCGTAAAAATTTTAAGTTAATGGGGCGCTTATTGCCTGAAAAGCTTGGTATCTTCGGATATACATATGTACAGACATATCGAGCCCTAACTGCCAAAATAACGTAAGCGAAATTTTTTTAATTGTTTTCTTTTTGGTGCAGAAAGGCATCGATATGTATGTTTGTACAGTTCTGCATATAAAACAAGTTTGGTAATTTTTTGTTGAATTTGGTAACTTTTTCCGGTGATTTTGAAAATGCAAAAGATGGACCAGTTACATGTAATTGTAGCACTTTTAAACAAAAATCGGAAGCAGAAGCAAACAAAATTATGCAATTATATCATAATGCACACGATCACTTAACTAATTGTAAAAAATGTAAAAATATTTTTTATACACATAATAAGTATATTCGATTAGAATAATTTTAAGTTTTTCTTTGTTTAAGTTCCTTTTAAATCAATTATGTGACAGCAACAATGTAAGACTTTTTCTTTATTGATAAAGAATTAGCTTTGATTTGCTTTCCATGTTTCTAATCATATTCACAAAAGCCACAGAAAAAAAACGATCACAAACTACTACAAACATACTAAGTAGTACATGTAGCAGCAACAATGTGTAATTCTTTTATGATTACTCACATTTCATTCGATTAAAATAATTTTATGTTTTTCTTTGTTTAAGTTACATCCGCGCCAATGTAATACTATTTCTGATAATAATAAATAGTTTTTTTATCGCAAAACATTTTTGCATGGTTTTATTTCTTACTGCATAAAAATTATTTCTTTATTGATAACAAATAAGTATAAATAGGCTCTGCCTTTCATATATGTATATACAAAACATAATAATGGCAGTGAACAATAGTCGCCAGTCAGAACAAAACAAAAGGTAAGTTTTTATAATAATAATAATAATAATAATATTTAAAATTTTTTCCCTTTCAATTTAGCATAGAAGAGGTCCTATTTGAAAACACCATATATATAAACCATTTTTAATCTAGATAAATAAAAATCAAAGTATAAAAAACAAAAATTTCTTCTCTTTTGTACTTGAGAAAAATGTAAGTATAACCCTAATACTAATATTATGCAAACCACATCTCACAACCGCTTAACCCTCACGATCATGTAATACCCACACCACCCCAGCGGTTGTGAGCACAACGCAAACACATTTTTATTTCCACCTAAACTTGATCGGTGGAAGTAGGTAGAGCTACCGCACCATCTAGCGGTTGTGAGCATGCTGCGCCATCTTGGAACGCCCCGCCCCCCCCGGGCAACGACGATGAAGTCGTGTGTGGTTGGATGACGCGAAGGCTGTATGTGTGTGTGTGTGGTTGGATGGCGCGAAGGCTGTGTGTGTTTTGCTCACACCCGCTAGATGGCCCCTTTATCTGTTTAAACCAATTTGCCCCACGTCTGAAGGAACATAAAACCCCTACTCCCACGCACTATTGCAGTATACATTGGTACATGATGTAATGTAGGCTCTTTGTCAGAATAATGAAACTCATTTTCATGAAATACAACATCACGACTCGTAAAAACATCCTTATTCTTTAAACTATATACTCGATATCCTTTCGAAGTTGTAGAGTATCCAACAAATATACCCTTCTCACTTTTTGGATCTAACTTACGTCGTTTCTGCTTCGCTATGTGAGACATTACAGTGCAGCCAAAAATTCGAAACATGCTCACATCAGGTTTGCGTCCTGTCCACAATTCCTCCGGAGTTATGGATAACATTTTATGCGGTGATCGATTAACTATATATGCAGCACAATTCACAGCCTCTGCCCAAAAAAATTTTGGCAAATGCGCATCACTCATCATCGATCTTGCTTTTTCCATTAAATTGCGATTCATCCTCTCTTCTAAGCCGTTTTGCTCTGGACTATAGCGGACTGTTGTTTGATGCACGATACCACAACGTTTTAACTCCATCTCCATAGAACGATTCACAAATTCGGTACCATTATCCGTTCGCAGAATCTTGATACGCATACCCTGCTGATTCTCCACTTCCGCCTTAAATTCCTTGAAGCAATCTAGCACACCTTCCTTAGACTTTATAAAATACACGTAGACTTTCCGCGTGTAGTCATCTATGCAGGTTAAGAAATAACGGTTTCCTTTCAAAGATTTTACCTCTACAGGTCCGCATACGTCCGAGTGTATAATATCTAAAACCTTTGTTGCTCTTGACCCTTTCGACGGAAAGCTCATTCGATTTTGCTTGCCCATTGAACATGACTCACAAGGTCGTTTCTCTTCCATTTGAAACTGTATACCACCCACATACCTAAATGTGCAAAACGTTTGTACCAGGTCTCATATGGTTCGGTTTTCGTGTGGAATACACGCTGCTGACTTGCGAGGTTCAACTTATACAACCCGTTCGACAAGCTCGCTGTTGCCACCACATCATTCCTGGAATTGATGATTCTCCAACCGTGTTTGTCGAATATGACACAGTTATTGTACTCAAGAATCTTCTTGACTGACAATAAATTCGCATTTAGTCCGGGAACATACAAAACATCGTTTACTTTAATTTCATATGGTCCGTTTGACGTCGAAGCTCTCAAAATCATGTCACCTTTTCCAGATATTTCTGAAACATTGTCATTAGCAGTTTTTATTTGCCCACTAAACTTCTTCATCTGTTGGAAATTACTGGTATGTGCTGTCATGTGATCGGTAGCTCCGCTATCGAGATACCACTCATTGCTCGAGTACTCCGCTCGAAAAGCGACAAAGTTTCTGGTCTTTGTCCTTTTTATTTGACGGACATTCTGACGCAAAATGACCAACGCCTTCACAGTTAAAACAATGCTTGGATTTCTTGTATTTAAGTTTCTTCTCCCTAAAGTTTCCTTTCTTGGCCATAAGTGCGCCGTTTGATGATGACGGCTCCCACTTGACATCCTGTAATAATTTTTGCTTGATTCCGTTTGCAGTGATCACTTTACCGCTACTTCCAATGCTCATAATCATTGGTTTGTATTCGTCGGGAAATCCTTTCAGCAAAAGACTTCCTATCCACTCGTCATTCACACTAAACCCAATATCATTTAACTTCTTGGCTCACGTAATCTTCAATAGATGAACATTCAGCTAATTGCACGCTGCATAAGTTCTGCAGCAATCCTATGCGCCGATCCAAACCAGTATCTTGAAATAACTGTTTTAATGCATCCCATGCTTCCTTTGAAGTCATTGCGTCCTTTACGTGGACATATAAGCTCTTGTCTTTTGCGTCTAGTCCTTCCTGCAGCGTCTAGTCCTTGAGCCCCCTCAGGCTCAATGCACCTCCACCTCTTCCAGTTCAAGCTGCGTACGCATTGCGAAACTCCATGTTGACCAATTCTCGGAGCCAACCAGCTTCTCCATATTATGCGCCATAGATAAAGGATTCATCGTGATGTATTCTGCTCACAAACAGTTGATCCTTAAGTAATTCAATTTTGTTTAATGCAAGCGGCCCATAACCTTTTAGCAGAGTGTTCTTTATTCAAAGAGCTTTGTGAAGTAAGTGAAAATTTTTAACATTTCATAAGACATTATACAAACAAATATTCAAAGCTATATAAATTTGTTCGCACGAAGGTAGAATACAACAAGTATATACAACAATTTATTTTCAAGCAAATTCGTATCCCACTCAATGAAATCGGGTAAAAATCGTCAAAGTTCAGCAATTAAAGTAAAAATACGGCCTTGAATTTATGTGTGTGTATCTTCTAGACTTTAAATTTTTTTAACCAGTGTTGCTGGAATTCACCAATATTTACCTAAAATTTATATGTGCAATGGCTCCTTAGCGAAAATTTTGTTTTTCAGACAATTTTAGGACAAAGGGCGTGGCACCGCCCACTTATATCACATATGTGTATTCCAAAAACTACTACATCGAGCTCGACCAAATTTAATATACACGTTGCGCTTAGTCCCCTTAAGCACCTTCTTGAAAATTTTTGAAATCGGATAAAAACCACTCCGATTGCAAAAGATTTCAAGACGGTGCTGAAGGGGCTAAGCGCAATGTGTATACCAAATTTGGTCAAGATCGGTGAAGTAGTTTTAGATGTGCCTACTTGCTTGAAAATAAATATACTTTTAGACAAATACTACTTATTTGGCAAGGTTCATAGAAGTTTTTAATTTAGCGATGGTCAAAATTGTAAAAATTAAGAAAAACGGGAGCTTTAAAATTGTTTCCGTTGAAAACTCCCAATAAGCTTAATCTAACAATATATATATAACATAATATTTAAGGCCTATAAATCCTCCTTTCAAATGTCTGATTTCTAAAATCGGATGAAAAATAGTCAAGCTATTAAAAGATAAGTGCATCAAGTCTGGAAAAAATAAAAATAAAAAATGGAGGGTTCAGGAACTGTAAGAAACATCTTTTCATGTTGTATTCGACCCCAACTATAACTTACACTTGCTTTTATTTCGGGTGCATTTCGTGATCTTTTTTCTATCACCGTGTTATTATTGCAATGAACGCAATTAGTATGTAAACTTTTTGACTCTTTATGTGTATCTGAAATTCTAACTTATTATTATATATTTTGCAAATATATTTCAAATTGTCATAGATTGTTTCATATACATGTATGCATATGTATTTTATTTTAGATTTAATCAACAAATTGTAAGCACCTGACTAGCACTATAAAATAATTATGAAATTGTTGTGTTATGCCAAATTTATACTAGGCATTGAATGATGAAAGATGTGTGCTATTTTAAAACTGCCATGTGGAAATTTAATGAAAATGTTTCTTAATGTAATGGCAAAGGTATATCTTAATGCCTAACTCTGTCATTTAAATGTGTGGCATTTAATTCCTAGTGGAAATCCGGCATTAGGATATACCAATAAATGAAAATTAAAATTAAAAAACAAAAATAAATAGAAGTAAGTTTTATATCGATGGCTGAGTGGAAGATCAACTTATCTCGGCAGCCAGTTCGAAAAAGCCTTATCTCAGAAAACTTTTCAAGAACGCCCTTCTTAAGAACTGGATTGAAAAACGTCCTATATCAGAACTTTATTAAATTGGTTGAATAGCGCCCTATCTTCGAATTCGGTTCCAAAACGCACTATCTCAAACGAAAATACATTGAAAATAATATGAGATAGGACGTTTTAGTCGGCCGCTGTGGTGTAGTGGTAAGCAGTGCGCGCTTTCACTCACCAGCTGTGTTCAAGCCCTGGTCAAAGGAACATCGCAAAAAATTTAGAAAAAGGTTTTTTCTTAACAGCGGTCGTCCCTCGGCAGGCAATGGCAAACCTCCGAGTATATTTCTGCCATGAAATCAGTTTCTCATAAAAATACAATCGCCGTTCGGAGTCGGCATAAACCTGTAGGTCCCTCCGCTTTGTGTGACAATATCAAGGCGCACGCCACAAGTTGGAAGAGAAGCTCGGCCAAACACTAACATTTGTGTAAGTGCCAATCTATTATTATTATTAGGACGTTTTTGAATCGGCAGCTGAGATAGAGCGTTCTTCAATCAAATTCTGAGATAGGGCGTTTTTCAATTAAATTCTGAAGTAGGGCGTTCTTGAAAAGCTTTCTGAGATAGAGCGTTGTTGAAAAATTTTCTGAGATAGGGCGTTTTTCAATTAAATTCTGAAGTAGGGCGTTCTTGAAAAGCTTTCTGAGATAGAGCGTTGTTGAAAAATTTTCTGAGATAGGGCGTTTTCGAACGGGCTGCCGAGATAGGCCGATCTTCACTTTTATTTGTGAAAATTTCTCAATTTTATTTCTGAATTATATGCATATTTGGCTAGAAAATATGTGCGGTGGTTCTTATTTTGCATTTACATAGTCTACACAACATATGTAACTTGATGTTTGTTAATAAAACAGCGAAAATTCTGTGTCCGAATAAACATGGTCGAGTAATGCGAAAGCTCGAACTAATTGAGAATTGCCCATATATAACTAGTTATTTTTTACTTACGAATATTTTCTGCTTAGTTTTGATGAGCGTAGATTTTATTTTACTAGCCGGGTTTCGCCATGAAGAAATAACTTACCGTTAACGCGACTACGTGTCGTAGGCATTATGGTAGATAACTGACGCTCTAGTGTCCCAGAGCCTTTATTTATACCTAATGTGACCAACTATTTCATAGCTCAAAGAAGTACAGGTTAGGTTGGGCTAAGTTAACGCCGCGAGCCGGTTACGAAATTTCTAATGCGGCTAATTTCGATCCATGAGAGCTCAGTGTTTGTTCAGAAGTGCGAGCCAAAATGCTTCCATCTTAGCCTCACGAAGGTTGGGCAATCTAAAAGAAAGTGTGGAGATGATTCCATCTATCTTCCTCTTGACAGCTGATACGAAAGGATCCGTCGAAATTCTATTCTCACAATGTCCTGTCAGAACCCCCATCACTAGCCCTTGAGAGATAACGTGTTTAAAGGGCCCTATAAAAATATTTTCTTCAGCAACGAACCGTCTTCTTCTCCTTTTTTATGTTACAAAAGGACCCGGTTTCCCTTAGCCTAATAGCAGTTCGTGCTACGACAGTCCTTTCTGCAATATTTGCAGGTACCGTTCTCAACATATGTATGTTAAGCGTGGGTGTCGTTCCTAATGCTCCGCTAATTTCTGTTATACTAGTGTAGCCTTCTCTAGTTAGTTTCACCACACAAAGGCTCCTTGAAACAATATAGGCATAAATCTGGTTTCCTAGAGCTAATGAACTAATTTGAGCGAGAGAGCACACCTTTTACCGACCCTACAGCGGTACAAGGCAACCGACACCTTTCCTACCCTTTCCTCAATGTTAGGCTTCTACGACAGCCGCCGTTGATTGCCCTCCTTGTTACCTGGTTCAGGTAACCTTGAGCCAGATCAAAAAGGGTCTATAGAAATCGTCCCTTAACCAAAGTTCTACATCATCTACATAGGCGATCACCCTATAGAAGGGTATAGAAGGTCGTTTACAACCGCAATCCACTATCTTGTGGAGTGGTCCTGTTGGCTCTGCACTGAGTTCAGATTCTCCCCCACTCCGCCGCGACAGTTCTGTCACGAAATAAGCTTATTAGGTTGGTTTCAACACCTAGATTATGAATATACTTGACTTATACCTCTATAGTGACATTGTTAAAGGTTCCTTCGATATCGAAGGCCCCTACTGCATAATCTTCATGCGTGAAGGCTTCCTCTGAGCACTTTAGTAATGTGTGCAGTGCGGTATTTACCGACCTCTTCTTGCAATAAGCATATTGAGCTCTTGAAAGAGAGTCACCAGGAATCGCATTTCTTATGTACAGGTATTTCAGTCTCTCTAGCGTTTTTAGCAAAAACGAATAGTCTGATAGGCCTAAAATCCCTAGGGGAAACATGAGAGCCTTTTTCGTCCTTCGGGATTAACGCAAAACTGACTACCCTCCAAACCTTGCGGATGTACCCGGTCCTCACGCAGTTCGCATAAATAGGATCAAACCAATTGAACGACACCTTCAGAGCCTTTTGCAGGTTCGCAGGTATGATGCCATCGGTCCCCGGCGATTTTAATGGTTTGAACGAATTTATCGCCCAGGCCATGTGACGATCGTCCAAAAGATCGGAGAAGTACAGGACCTGGGAGGAGATTCTGTAACCAGTTAGCGACAATTTTCCAATCGTTATCGTACTTTTTGACGCAAAACCATTTATATCCTAGCGATCCGAAAATTGTCGCTAACTTGTTACAGAATCTCCCTCCTGAAGTACAAAATATCGCAAAGAAGTACATTTGACTGTACTTCGAAGTACGAAGTACAAAAGCGAAAAAAGAAGTACTGNGGTTCAGGTAACCTTGAGCCAGATCAAAAAGGGTCTATAGAAATCGTCCCTTAACCAAAGTTCTACATCATCTACATAGGCGATCACCCTATAGAAGGGTATAGAAGGTCGTTTACAACCGCAATCCACTATCTTGTGGAGTGGTCCTGTTGGCTCTGCACTGAGTTCAGATTCTCCCCCACTCCGCCGCGACAGTTCTGTCACGAAATAAGCTTATTAGGTTGGTTTCAACACCTAGATTATGAATATACTTGACTTATACCTCTATAGTGACATTGTTAAAGGTTCCTTCGATATCGAAGGCCCCTACTGCATAATCTTCATGCGTGAAGGCTTCCTCTGAGCACTTTAGTAATGTGTGCAGTGCGGTATTTACCGACCTCTTCTTGCAATAAGCATATTGAGCTCTTGAAAGAGAGTCACCAGGAATCGCATTTCTTATGTACAGGTATTTCAGTCTCTCTAGCGTTTTTAGCAAAAACGAATAGTCTGATAGGCCTAAAATCCCTAGGGGAAACATGAGAGCCTTTTTCGTCCTTCGGGATTAACGCAAAACTGACTACCCTCCAAACCTTGCGGATGTACCCGGTCCTCACGCAGTTCGCATAAATAGGATCAAACCAATTGAACGACACCTTCAGAGCCTTTTGCAGGTTCGCAGGTATGATGCCATCGGTCCCCGGCGATTTTAATGGTTTGAACGAATTTATCGCCCAGGCCATGTGACGATCGTCCAAAAGATCGGAGAAGTACAGGACCTGGGAGGAGATTCTGTAACCAGTTAGCGACAATTTTCCAATCGTTATCGTACTTTTTGACGCAAAACCATTTATATCCTAGCGATCCGAAAATTGTCGCTAACTTGTTACAGAATCTCCCTCCTGAAGTACAAAATATCGCAAAGAAGTACATTTGACTGTACTTCGAAGTACGAAGTACAAAAGCGAAAAAAGAAGTACTGCACTTATTTATACCAGAACTCTAAAGCTAAACATAAAATGATTAGCCTATACATAGTATATATCAACGGTGGGAAAATGCGGCTCTTTGAGCCAAATGCGGCTCTTTGCTTAGCAAAGTGCGGCTCTTATTACTTCTTCTTCGCTTAGAACATTTTGGCTCTTTTTATACCTTTCATGAGCATGAAATAGTATTACAACTTTGGTCAGATGTTTGTAAGTACCAGAATAAGAAAAGATAGACCCATTAACATGTATACTTAAATGATTAGAACGTCGAGCTGAGTCAATTTAGCCATGTCCGTCTGTCTGTCCGTCTTGTTACGCGGATGTCAGTTGGCAGAGGTGAAGGCGGTTCACAGACATGGTGGCAAAGCCCAGGCTAGCTCGCCGGATGGGGGGGTTATTACCTTCCCTACGTAAACAAAATTATCATGCCTATTCATCAGTACTAGCGGTACTAACAAACATAAGAAAGAGGGAAAGCCAAGTTTAAAAGAAGGCCCGTCCTGTCAGGTAGAGTCGTCCCACCCGCTTTGCGTCTTTCGCTTACGCAGCCATGGGCGTTGGTCTGACTCCTACTGTTGCTACAATGCCGCCTAAGCCTGACATAGTACGTCTGTCTATTCGTCGATCAGTTCTGTCCCAGTCCAGTCCCTAGTCAACGCCCTCACGTCCCCTCTTAAGCCCTGGTGTAACACCCACACCAAAGATCATCTTAAATGAATCTCCTCAACCATGAAATAACTATTACCATCTCTTCATTTGGTTACAATTTATTCACCGTATAACTAATTATAAAATCAAATCAAATCAAAGGAAATAGAACTGACTATATAATAAAACTACGCGAATCTGAATTTGTTTTAAAAAGGAGAATCATTATGATACTAAAAACTAAAATCGAAATTCAATTCGGCTAACACTAATGAGAAAATGAATCAATCTACAAATTATAATGCAAGAAGGCAAACAAATAAAAGTAAAGAGAAAAATAATAATGATAAAAAAACTATACTATATACTATACTATACTAACGAACTAAATACATCAAAAAAAATGTATCAAAAAGTACCTTATATAAATTATAAATTCACCAGGCAAATTCAAGAAGTTTTATTAATCTAAATTCCCAACTCCTTAGCAGTTTACCTATTTCTTTGCAAACACATCGTGAACGGTGAACGCCCTTAATATGTGCAAACGAAAAATTCAAAGCGAAAAAAAAGTAAAGCAACCGCGAACAGGAAAATCAAAAAATACGTTAAGTAAAACAAAACCACCGAAATAGGTATTTATATGTACTATGTATAAACATACGTGTATATGTATATGTCCAATTATATTCAACAATTTTTATTGAGCTCGAGGCCGTTTTTAATGAAAAACTTATTGTGGAAAAGCAACAATAATTTGGAAAAAATGGTAGAAGTGATAGCTTTTTCGGAAATCACCACATTTCCTTATCAGACTTCTTTCAGTAGGATTCGAACCGACGATCCCCGAGACTCAGCCAGTTGCCTACGCACTGTGCTAAGTCAGCCTTGTAAATTATCGTTGCTTTTTTCCCACTTTTTCATTTGCTAGGCCAACACAATCAAGCGCAGCTATTCCGCTACGATTTACACTTGATCCTGTGGTTGTTGGTTTTGTTGGTTTTTGTTAATAATTATATTTTTATAATGTTTAACTTTTAGGTGTGCTCGTCCTTAAGTTATTTGTTTTTGTTATTTTGTGGCCTTATAACAATTATATTCAACAATTTTTATTGAGCTCGAGGCCGTTTTTAATGAGAAACTTATTGTGGAAAAGCAACAATAATTTTGTAAAAATGGTAGAAGTGATAGCTATTTCGGAAATCACCACATTTCCTCATCAGACTTCTTTCAGTAGATTCGAACCGACGAGCCCACAGTTAAGTTAATAATATAATAATAATAATATATTGGCGCTTACACATATGTTAGTGTTTGGCCGAGCTTCTCCTCAGTCCTAGTTTACTAAAATCCCAAAAATGTATATTCACCAAAAAGAACATACCTAAAAAAATAAGATCAAAATGGGGTTTTAGCAATTGCTGCATAAATCACATAACACCGACAAATTAAACATTGAGATTCAGTTTAAAATATACAAGTTTAAATATTATTGCGCTTGGTAATTTTCCAAATCACACCCCGTCCCGCCCTACACTTTTATTTAAATTTTTTAGTTGTTATTGTTTCGTCTTTATCAGGCATTTCTAAAAGTATTTTTGACGTTGTTTTGAAGTTTGGCGACCCAGACCCCAGCCTATAGATATGGTTTATGTTTTTGCATATTTAAAGTTTGTGACTAGGCTTGCTAGGTCGGAACCATGTTAAACCCGTAGATATTTTCGCTTACAGAGCATTATCTACTATTAACTACCAAGCTTTTTGAATTTTGAATTAGGGCTTACAAACCGTCGATACTATCGACACGACTATCCATGGTTTCCGTCTGACGATACTTCTATCGATGGTCGAACAATTATCGACTATCGATAGAAACCACCATTTCATCTTTTTCTGCCTTGTCAAGAAATTAATTGTTTTGATATAACGGGTGATTTTTTTGAGGTTAGGATTTTCATGCATTAGTATTTGACAGATCACGTGGGATTTCAGACATGGTGTCAAAGAGAAAGATGCTCAGTATGCTTTGACATTTCATCATGAATAGACTTACTAACGAGCAACGCTTGCAAATCATTGAATTTTATTACCAAAATCAGTGTTCGGTTCG
>NW_016158261.1:25514-36785 GCF_001687245.7 Rhagoletis zephyria | reverse complement strand
AGCTATATAAATGGAGGAGTTATAACGAAAAATTTTATATCTGAACAATCAGTTGTATGGGAGCTATAGGTTATAGTGACCCGATCTTTGTAATTTTCACTGTAAGCATTCTGTTGATAATGGGTGCAAGTGCTGCAAAATTTCATGTTCTTAGCTGCATAAATGGAGAAGTTATAACGAAAAATCTCATATCTGAACAATCAGTTGTATGGGACCTATATGTTATAGTGGTCCGATTCTTCCGGTTCCGACAAATGATTAATACATTATAAAAATACACCCATCTACCAAATTTTATCCGGATATCTCGAAAACTGAGAGACTAGATTACATACAAACAGACGGACAGACGGACATGGATAAATCAACTCAGCTCGACGTTCTGATCATATAAGTATACATTTTAATGGGCCTATCTCTTTTTGTTCTGGTACTTACAAACATCGGACCAAAGTTATAATACCATTTCATGCTCATGAAAGGTATAAAAAGAGCTTATAATAGGAGAAAGTACTGGGTGCACCCGTTTAATGTGACGAACATAAATCACAGTTCGGCGGTAGTTTCCCATTATAAACCAAAGAAATTCATTGACTGGCATTGAGCCAAAAGTTCAGGGATTTTCATGTATGTACATACATATGTATATATGTACATGTATATATCTACATATGTACAATATGTGCCCAATAAATTATGAACTGTATTCAGATGTTTATATTTTCAAGTTTATCTTTTTTAAATTTTAATAATTAAAAAAATAGAGATAATTCAATAATATTAACCATACAAAACGAAGATTCAAACTTTGTGCGAAATCCCCGAAAACTACAAATTTTCCAAAAATTTCATCAAAATTTTAAACTGTTTAATTCGAATTTTCTGGAAATTTTTGGATATGCTTTGATATCGGTTTGGTCCAATACCCAGAAAAAAAGTTGATTTTGTCGTACAGTGTACTTATTTGAATATTTGAAACAAAATAGTTAATCATTAACATTAAAACAAACACCAAATCTTTTTGCTATTCAAAATCAAAAATAAATAGGTTTAAAACAATTGGCTTCTTTAAATTTCTTTTTAAAGATGTGAAAACAAAGGCAAATAAACCATGACAAAAATATTATATTTTGTACTTACCTGTGTCCTTGACCTTAGACGCTCTATTTCTCCATGCCAAACTAGTAATATCTGTTCTACAGTAACTTTTTTCTGTATAGTTCCATAAGCATAGTTTTTTTATTAATTCGACTAAAAAAATTTAGGAAGATGCTTCCTCCTGTGAAAAGGCCATGCTTATTGCAAAAAATACCGCGCAGTACTAATTTCACCTCGTTCAACAAACCGTGTCGCACGTGCGATACACATGCGATAATATATCGCATCGGTGTCGCTGTCGTGCAAGTGTGCACAGTTTTCATGGCTTCCTACCAACTACCACGTACTCAGCATGTCGATGTCGCATCCATATCGTATCGCATATCGTATCGCACTAATGTGCACCGTGCCTTAGGGATTGCTGTTGCCAATCGGTAATTGCTTAAACAATGACATGGCTGTTATAGTCATAGAATAGTGATGCAAATGCACATTAAATAGCAAATAAACGTTTTTACAGATAATAGGAGTATTTCTTAACTTTTTACAGCTGTTGATAGCAGATTGGCGAATAGTAGAATTTTACGAACAAAGAGATAGAAAGAGCGAGAGTGTAAAGAAACGAAAACTAGGAGAAATTTGCAAGTAAACAAATTTTGACATTTAAAAATAATTGGCGCTATTTGTTGCACAAAACAAATGTAGGAAAAGTTTTAAATTATTTTTATTTTATAACATGGAAGGAAAACTGCTGGTAAATTGCTCACCGAGAACTTGTTCTCGATTGATAACTGGTAAGTATGTTTAATTAACAACGAAATATGCAAACTTAAAACAAGTGAATAATATTTGTTACAGATGAAAAGTATCGGCAGGATTTAATAGAAAAAGTGGTGAAGGAGCAGAGTGTGAGACTGGAAAATATTGTCTTCAATTCTCTAGAAGAAGTGAGTAAAATTATGTAAATAAATATAAAGTTTTTGGGAAATGAGTAGTTAATTGTACAACGATTTTGGGGTAGGGGGCGGAGAGGAAGGGGGCGTGGCCTCTGAAACGTGCTTTAAACGAAAGAGGACAGACCGAGCTTTATGAAAAGTCAACCCTTCCTCCTCACCACCCACAGACCCCTTCGGAGCTGTTTGAAAATAGGGGAAATTGGATTTTTTGCAAAAGGATTATAACCCTCACTAAGTAGAATTCTCCTTTCTGTGTTGCCGAAGAAGAGGGGCTGAAAACCTTTTGCAGAGATATTTTGTGTGTGTAAAGGTTTTTTGATTCGGGTCACGCGGTTAGGGCCAGCAACCCAAACTATTTGTTCAAATAACTAAACCGTACCCGAGCTTTTTATTTAGCAAACTTAATATAAAAATCTTTTTTATACTCTCAGATGAAGAAACCGAAGTGCAAGGTAGCTATAAAAACGATTGGTTTGATGCGCCAACCAAACTGTTGATAGCCTTAGTAAAAGAGCTTACACCTAAAGTAGGAAAATGTAATAGGGCTATTCACGATTCGGTGCATAAGAGCTGACAAATTTATGCAATTGCAGAAATATACCATGGATTGTGAGCGACCTTTATTAAACTGCCATGGTAAAACTTTTTTATTCAGCTGATAGAAATGTCAACCAGAGTTGCAATGCATAGCATTTTTATGCTATGGATTTTCGGTATTGCAAATTTGCAATGCAATGATGCCAGGCCATTTGCACCGGATCGCGAATAGCCCTATTGATTTAAGGAGCAATAGAAAAAATGTGGGTCACAATCTCGGAGAGGATGTGCGCGGCAGGATATATGTTTACCACAAAACAGGTCGAAGGTAAATTCTATAGCTTGGAGAGGTGCTATAAAAATGTAAAATTGCACAACTCTCAAACTGGGCGGGATAAACAAACATGCCCATACGAAGCGTAAGTTTTTGCACTAGATACGTGTGTACATAAATTATTTGAATACTGATATATATGAATTATTATTGTTAAAGTGAGTTGGACGATTTTCTAGGGGAAAAACGTAGTATTAACCCAGTATACACACTCGAAGACAGCACTGTCTGTACGGAAATAGAAGATGATGAAGACTCAGAAACCCCATGCACATCATCCAACGCCAGAGCGCACATAGCAGGCATGTATTTATATAAGTTCTATTATAATGAGAATGTTAATAGTTAAATTTTTAAATAAACTCAAAAACGAAATCTCAGAAGACAAGGATCGGTGATTCAACAACGCTTTATTGATTTTTGCGACAGCAGTAAAGATTTTGAAGAAAAAGCTCTTCACTACATGGAATTGATAGACAGCGGGCAAAGAGAAAAGAAGAACGCGCCGAAAGGGAGGAAGTCAGAAAAGGTGGAAGCAGGAACTACTAGAATCGCTTGTCGACAAACTAGACAAGTAACTTCTGAATCGAACTCAATATTTTTAAACGTTATTCTTTTGTAGTACAAAGTATTTTACACGAAGTGATATATTGGTATGAGTATATGAAGTTATATGAGTTTATTTTTTAAAATGTGATATGAATTTTTAAATTTGTACCAAAACCATTTTATATTACTATTAATTGTTAAATAAATGAATTGTAACAATATTACAAGTATTTATTTTAAGATTAAGTGTAAAAAAAAATTATTGTAGAAATGCAAGAAGATTCTTGCTCGTAAATTAAAATATATGTAATTATTAACATTTTAAATTCTTTGGCGCCTTTGGATATCTCTACATATTGCTTCTCGCAATAAGCTTCCTCTTATATTTGTTGGAACAGGATAATTCCAAATCATCTAGGTTTGCAATATTGTGAAGAACGCAGCACGCGCGAATGAAATGTCACAACTTATCAATGCCTCGAAGCTTGGAATAATACTACTGCCGAAAGCTTGGAATAATACCGAACGTATGTTCAATCGCCACTCTTCCTGACGTCAGCTTTATGTTAAATATTTTCTGCCCATGGGTTAAATGTCCATTATCACGATAGGGCGTAATTACATGCGCAGAGAACGGATAGGCAGAATCTCCCAATAAATAGTAGTCTGCAAAAATTGTAAATTAGTGACAAACTAAGAAATCTTAAATGCGGATGGGGCTTTGGAATTACCTCCACAAAATTCTGAGAGATTGTAGTATAAGCGCGAATTTTGGAAAACCCAACTGTCGTGTGACGAGCCTTGGTACCCTACAAATATATTGATATATTTTTTCCTTTCGTCACCTTGTAAACATAAGCTGTAGGAACCCTTCCTGTCGATAAAAACATCTAAACTGCGCTGAATCCTGAAATGCGAACGAAACTCCCGCTACGTTTAAGTTGGCACCACCGCTTCTAAGTAGTTTTTAACACAATTTCGTGGTGTTTTTTCAGATGATGCAATTTCTTTTAAGAGGAGTACTTGTTAATTTAATATATTATGCAAATAAAGCAGACAGAGTACTTCGTCGCCATAAGAATCACTGCCACTCGACTCACTTAAACTAAATGCCGCTATAAGTAGATATATTTAGTTAACAAAACACTGTATAAATTATTAAAAACAATCTAAACAAACCTTCTATAATCGCAAACTCAATTTCATTGAATCTTCCAGAAGTCAACTCCTGGTGGATGCGACATCTCTTTGCAGGCGGTTCTTGCTTTAAATGGAAACACAAGTAAAATCACTGTATATACACACACATATACTTCAAATGGATGCACAAATACTTACATTCTGCAATATTTCAATGTGTTTTGGTAACGATGCACTCATTTTGTTTTATTAAAACGAATTAAAATAAACTTGCCAATTTTTTCCTTTTGCGTTTTGAACAGCTGCTTCTTAAACAGTGTGACCGCGGGCTTGTGAAAAATTGTAGCAGAAAAGAGACTTAAAATGTATCAATATGTATCACTTTTTTCATTTTAGTATCAAAGCATCTGAAAATCCTTAAGACTTTTTAAGGTTGAACCAGTTTATTGCAAGCTTTGTTCCACTCATTTTATACGTACATATGTACTCTATGTGTTAGGGTCTTTATGGGGGAGTGCACGAGAAGCAACAACAACGCCTTTTCTAACTTTTCGGTTCACGAAATAATTGGTTTGCGCATCTTTCGGTTCTACTTAGCAAGTGATTTATTTATTTTGAACTTCATCTTACTTAAACTACGATTTAAACTAACGGCTTAGAGTAGTTCTTAATATGTATATAAGAAGTATGTGAGTTCACCGGCTTTTAAGAGATTATGTACGATAAGAATGTAAGTATGTATGTATAAATATGTAAATAAGGTAAGTATAGAGGAAATAGGTAGTTGAATGTAAATAGGGTAAGTATATATGTAAGTGGTAAATATGTTAGACAATAGGTTTAATTCGTAAATGAGGGAAGTTTAATAAATTTAATTTCGCAATATATTTATGTTTTTATAATTCATTTTTAATTAGGAATTCAAAAAAATAGAAAATCTGGCGCAACACCGGCCACCTTGACAGGATCAGGATCCTTCAACTTCAAAGGGTAGTGCGGCGAGTTTGTGAATTGGGCGCCTAATTACGCCCGCTTTGGTCACGACGTCTGCAACTCGAACCTTGTCGTCTAGCCCTGGAACGATTGCGGCGACGCGGCCGAGCACCCACTGCTGAGGAGGCATGTTGTCCTCCTGAAGTCCCGTCAGGTAATTCTTGGACCACTGTCGCTAAAACTGTTGCTTGAGACAGCAAACAAGTTGCCATCTGTCGCAGCAAAACATTGGGTCCATTGGCACCTGCGCTGGTGGTAGCGCCCGCAGAGGGCACCCAATTAGCAGATGAGCTGGTCTTAGTGCTTCGCTGTCGTTGGGGTCCTGGCTCATTGGTGTGAGTGACCGAGAGTTGAGGACCGCCTCTATTTCCGCGAGCAGCGTTTGAAGTTCTTCGGTGGTGAGCAGCGCGTTGCCGATTGCGCGCACGAGAAGGTGTTTGGCGGACTTCACTACCGCTTTCCACAACACGCCGAAGTGCGGCGGCCTGGGTGGTATAAAGGTGAAGCTGAATCCTTCGGTCGCCGCGTATTTCTCTACCTCTGGCTGATGGGATAGGAATGCGTCTCTCAATTCGCGCAGCTTGCGGTCGGCGCCGACGAAATTGGTGGAGTTGTCGCTGTACATCTTCTTCGGCATCCCTCGGCGTCCAATAAACCTTTTTAGGGCGAAAATAAAACAATTAGAAGACAAGTCTGTCACTAATTCTAAATGAACTGCTTTGGAAGTGAAACAAACGAACACTGCGATATATTATTATAACTGGCGGTCGACCGCGTATTTTTAGTGTAGTGTATATGGGACCACAAAAATCGACTCCACATATAAGAAAGGATCGTAGAGAGCGAAGCCTATCGGCAGGAAAATTTCCCATTATTTGAGTCTGCAGCTTCGGCTTATAATGAAAGCAGTGTATGCAGTTTCGAACGGTGCGACTACAAGCTTCTCGAGCGTTAATCAACCAAATTCTTTCTCGTAGAGTTCTTGCTTAAGAGCAATGGGAACTTGGCATCTTATGGGAGAGGCGCATTCAATAGGCGTCCTCCTACTCGGAGTAAGTTAAACGAAAGCGACAGTTCCGAGTAGTCGTGCAGAAATGGGTTAAGTTTCTGCACGCTTGCGGGTAAGGTGGTCCCTTTGGCGAGTTTTGAAATTTGTTCGCCAAATTCTGTATGTTGAACCACCTGAACAATTTTGAGAAAACTCAAGTATAATTCTTCCGCCGTCAGTTCTTTTGTGAACTTTAATGTTGGGTTCTTTATGCGTCTGATCCACCTCAATATATATGCGACAATACGAAGCTGCTTTTTATGAGAAGAGAACTTTTCGATAAGATTCATGATCGAATTGCGCTCAGCAGTCTGAGTAATAAAAAAAGTTGCATATTTCTTCTTCTCTAGTGCTTCGTTTTCTGGAGAAAGTTGAAAGTGGGTGTTTGTAGGCCATAAAGCGGGGTTTTCTAGGAGGAACTGTGGACCGTTAAACCATATCGAATTATTCAATTCGTCCACGTTACAACCCCGAGACACTTGATCCCAGGATTTTGTTTTGTTGGCACGTGTCGCCAAGTAGCATTATCAGTTAACTCTTGGATTTCGGACACTCTATTTGCAACAAAGGTCTGCAATGCAGATGGATGTGTTTTGATCCAGTGCAAAACGATTTCCGAGTCTGTCCAGAAATTTATGTTCTCAATTGGTCGACTCAACATTGGCTCAATTTTAGACCATAGCTTGGCCAGAAGATGGGCTGCCGAGAACTCTAAACGCGGAAGAGATTTAGTCTTCAGCGGAGCCACTCTAGACTTTGCAGTAAGAAGCGTGCATTTTGTATCACTAGCGGATGTGGAGCTTATATATACGCAGCAGCCGTACGCCCCTATTGAGGCATCGGCAAAGCCATGAATTTGGCAGCTTGCACTCGACTCTGTATTAACATACCGAGGAATGCTTATCGACGAGAGCTGCAGTAAATTGGCTTTGAAATTTTGCCAGCTAGTGTCGAGGCGCAACGGAATCGACTCATCCCAATCTAGCTTTTGGATCCAAAGCTCTTGTAATAAAATTTTTGCTTTGGTTACTAGTGGGGCAAGTAAACCAAGAGGATCGAAAAGGCGAGCCGAGACTGATAAGATGTTTCGTTTTGTGGCTCGTAGATCTTTGAAACTGTCATCCAAGATGAATCGAAATTAATCCTCTTTCGGCGACCAATGGATTCCAAGTGTTTTTGTGAAATCTGTGTCATTGAAACTTAATAACTTTTCAGAACTCTCACTGTCGAAAAATGATGGGTGATTTGAAAACAACTTCGCTAGTTTGAATCCGGCCGATAATATATTCATTACCTCGCTTCTAATAATATCTAGAGATTCAAAATCTTCAGATCCTGTAAGCAGGTCATCTACATAGAAATCTCTTTTAATAGCCTTTGAACCGAGTGGATACTTAGTCGTATTAGCATCGCTGAGCATTTGTAAACACCGTGTAGCGAGAAATGGAGCAGGCGAAGTGCCGTATGTTACGGTGTTGAGGCGAAAAATTTGAAGTTGCTCAGAGGGATGCTGTCTCCACACTACGAGCGGAAATTTTCTGTCTTCTTCGTGCATGAGAATTTGACGGTACATTTTTGTAATGTCCGCGTAAGTGCAAATTTATGCAAATGAAAACGAAGAAGTGTCGAATACAGCTCTTCTTGAACAGTCGGCCCAACCATTAAAATTTCATTCAACGCAATTTGAGACGAAGCACGACTTGACGTGTCGAACAGAACTCGTAATTTGGTTGTCGTACTTTCAGGCCGAAGGACGCATTGATGCGGAATGAAGTAGTGTGGCTCACTCGGGATCTTATTATTTGTTGGGCTCATATGACCCAATTCTATATATTCATTCATGAAGTCCAGATACATTTTGCGAAGTTCTGGATCTGGAGAGAATCCAGGGCCTGAAACCGCCGAGCTGCGGTTTCATAGGATTGACCGAGTAACTTACGGTCAGCTTTGAATTGCAATCTTACTTGAAGCCTTCCTAACGGCAAAACTTCTGTAGTTTGTACGAAAAATTGTTCACACTCTCTTTGTTCAGGTGTTAATTTTGTGGAACTTGCCTCTGAAGGTAATTCTTCCAAAGTCCAGAATCTTTGGACTATCGACTCTATTGTCGATAATGTTTCTTCAGTTTGGCATAATGTTCTACTGACATTGGGAGTAGGAGGCTGGTTGGTGGAGCCTAAAAGCGTCTTCTCTAGTGTTGGGTGGTTAGGGCCAGTTTTGATTTGGCCGACAGCTAAGAGCTCGAAAAATGTTTCAGCACCCAACAGAAGATCTACTTTTTGGGAATTGTGGAAATCTGGAACCGCCAAATTTATATTTTTTGGTATTTTCCAGCCAGTAATGTTTACATTTCGGTCTGGATGGTTAGCTGGAATGGATTGCATTATCTAGAACTCTGCTGAAAATTCATAATTATTTAACCGCGAGTTTACGAATGTACTTACTTTTTACTTTTTTGCTAGCGTTTCCGCTACCGATAACGTTCAAGCAGGTGTTTTGCCGACGAATCCGCAACTTCTGCGCCAAATCCTCTGTCATAAAGTTGACCTGCGATCCCGAATCCAAAAGTGCTCTTGCTGGTAAGTATTCTCCGGAGATGGATTTTACGTTGACAACTGCGGTAGCTAGCACTACGCGATCTGGCACACCTGTCCTGTGCATGGCCTGCGAGATCAACGGTTGAGGTGCAGTGTCGAAGCGTGTGATGAGATCGATTGCATACACGACACCGAACCGCTCTGCACTTCGAAACCGTATGACCCTTGCGCAAGCAATTTATGCATAAGGGGAACGATTTTGCAAACTCGAATCTCTGTTGCGCAGAGAGAGTCTTAAAAGAAGGGCAAGAGGTTAAATAATGATCCTTAGATTTACAGTGTGGGCATAGTGGCTGTTTCTGGTCGGAAGTAACTAAGGCAGATTTTGTCGTCCTTTCTGAATTATGGGTTTTCCTCTGTTGGTTGGCACTGGCAGCGGGTTTAGCTCTCGAACTCGAGGCCTCAGCAGCTGATAGGTGCTGGTAACGCTTGTTGAGTAAGGCTTCGCATTCTCTCCATAGTGGCAGTTTATCCAGTTGTTCTTCCCATTTAGATCTCGTAACGGGGTCAACTTTCATCATAACCAGATGGATTATTATTGCGTTTGTGATGTTTTTCTCATCACCCAACGACAGCAATGAGTCGTAAACAGCCGACACTTTATCAGTCATCGTACGTAATGCAAGCGCCGATGGCTTTGGAATATTTGGCAGCTCAAACAGTTTTGGTCATGATACAAAAAAGAAGGCAGTTCCATTTAATGACATTCGTTATTGTTGTTAACCATTTGACTTTTAATAAAATTATGACATTTCATCAAATTCATGCTACCTGATCACTTGAAGAAATATTTTTTTTTTTAAGCAGAAGATTTTATCAGTACATTCAAAAATGTGGAATATGATGGACTTGAAAATTATGCCGGCTACATAATTTCGAAAATAGGGTTAACGACTAGGTTTCAGAACGCATAAAGAAAATGATTAAAATTATACTTACATATCGTCGTTTAAAGTACAAAACCGCGTATCGTCGGTCTGCAAAACCGCGCAACTGACATTTTTTGCCAAAAATAGGATTTGCTCACACAAGCTCTTGGCTCAAGACTTATCCATTCGTCCTGAAATATACTAAACAGAAGTGCGATTGCTTTATAAAAAAGAGAACCATTTTGAAATATAAGTGTTTTTACTCTCTAGAAAATAATTTATGCAACCTCACATACGCAGTTTTGCATTTTGTTGATACGCGGTTTTGTACTTTATACGACGATTGTTTATACCAGTGGCGTAGCCAGGGTGGGGATTTGGGGGGATAGATCCCCTTCCTTCGTCAGTGAAATGAAACTTTTTACTTTTGAATTAATAACACAATACTATTTTACCCTTCCTATTTATAATTTTCTTATTTCAGACTGATGACAAATTATCTTTTAATGAATATATAAAATTATCGGTTGGTAGACTATGTATTTCATTATTTGCGAAATACACTAGGCCATTTTGCTTAGTTTCCCACAGTGTTGGGAAATAATCTATAATCTATACAAAAACTGTACTTTGTAAATTGTATCGACTTTTTAATTTGCTCATATGCATGCATGCATACATAGATTCCCTTCAAGACCAATGATTTGATGGTATTCACGGGAAAGTTTATGTAGGTACATTTACATATTTTACACTTTTAACATAAATGTCAAGGCAGATATTTTAAGATACACTTCTTAACAAACAAATTTTTTAAAGTTATTATGAATGGATAAAAGAGACATCTTCTTTGAATTCAGTACTAAAACTTGACATTTCAAGTGCTTATCAAAACTTTATACATGTTAACTAGGTTGGCCATTTATCTTAAAATTATAAAATTTTAATTATTTGTTTATAAAAATGCAGTTGACACTTTAACAAAACCCGTATATATATAACCCGTATATATATAAATCAACAAACTTTCGTAAAGCTTTTTAATTAGATTTCCTAGAAATACATATTTTGAGTATGCAGTTTTGTAGCCCGATCAATTCAAATAAAGCGCAAGTTTAAAATACATAGCTGCGACTTATCGTTGATTTTT
>NW_016158261.1:17372-24258 GCF_001687245.7 Rhagoletis zephyria | reverse complement strand
AAATCAACAAACTTTCGTAAAGCTTTTTAATTAGATTTCCTAGAAATACATATTTTGAGTATGCAGTTTTGTAGCCCGATCAATTCAAATAAAGCGCAAGTTTAAAATACATAGCTGCGACTTATCGTTGATTTTTGATATTTTTTTTTTTGATGAAGGCGTTGCTCATTTTCTTCATTAAAAAAATCGTCGAACATACTTAGATAATATGGAAGAAAATTACCGACATCGTCAAAAATATGGCATACATCAACTATAAATCATAGCTACTTTAAATTTGCACTTTATTAGACTAAAATTGAATGAGCTAAAAAACTGCAAAATATTAAGAGATAAAATTGAAATAGAAAGTTCGAAATTTTTACGAAAGTTTGCCGATTTTTTCAATGTTGTTTAAAGATTAAACTTATTTTCATTTAGTGTTTGTTAAGGAATAAACTATATTTTTATAAACAAAAGATTCAAATTAAAATCTAGTAAAATAAATAGTCAAATCTAGTTAATATGTGATGTCGTAAAGTTATGATATTTAAGAACATCTCTTTCTTAACTAACGATGACACTGTTTCTATATGAAGGTGATTTCGACAAAAGAGAATAAAAAAATGAATTTACAGATTTTTAAAACGGTATAGTAATTTAATTTTTTAAATTTAAATAAAGCATGAAGACCCCATGGAATAAACGAGCTGAAAAAAATATATAACGGTAAAACTGGCACATACATAAATATATGAAAGAATGCACTCAGGCGACGCCTCTAGCCATTGTGTGTCACAAATTTAAGTTATCGATGAAATTTTTTTTTCCGAAAGTTACTAAAGTGTCGCCCCACTTTTTATTTGGTTCAATGTATGTGTATCTTGGTAACCGATTTATCAATTTGCACCAAACTCAGTGCACCCACTTTCCACTTAAAAAAAAAAAAAAAAACGTAAAAAACGTTAAACAGGTATGGTGCCTTGCTTTAAAACGTTGCACCACGTTGGATTTTATATCCCAGCAGCTTAATTTTCACCAAAAAATTTCAGACTTGTGCTCGCGACTTAAAAAAAATTTTTACTAATAAATTCGAAGTTTCTGAGAATTGCCCATCTAATTGTATGAATTTTGGAAATCAAATTTTAAATTCGTAATCAGTGACTCCGAGAGTTCTTAGGAATCAAGTTTCATTACAATCTACAATTATTTAAAAAAAGTCATCGGTCATATTGGATCCCCAATTTTGAATTTTGAAAATTTAATACCAGCTTCGAAATCACCAACCAAAATGTGGGAAGGAAAATACTCCGATTTATTATTTTAATATTATCAAAGTGGCAAGGCCGTTGATAATACTTACAATTTATGAAACTTCAAAACATTTTATTATCCGTCAAAAGTTTTTTATTGAAACTACATTCTTTTTGTATCATGGTTTTGATATTGTATCGAAAAATATTAAACATTTATTATCATATACCTTTTTGAGCCTTGCCAAAGCCTGTTCCCAAAGCTTCCCCAGACTAACTAAATGGTTAAATTTCTCAATGTCTGGGATCGTAGGATCATTGTGAAGTAGGCTCTCGAACAAGCTCATGAAATTTTTGAACTCCGAATATTGCCCTTTAAACATTGGCAAATTTATTTTTGGGAGTCTTGAGCTGTGAGGCGCTACAAATGAGGTTTCGGCAAACGAGGTTTTGTTTTTCGCTAAAATTGATTTTATAATGGCGTTCGTTTCCACAATTATGTCCTCTAACTCTCCACGGGTCATATCCTCTTCATCTATTTCTTCAATTTTGGCTTGACATTTCATTAGCTTTTCGCTATTTGCGTTCGACATGTCAAGCCGGCACTCTAATTCTTCTGGATTAGTCGAAATTGATTTATCCAGAATGCCCGATTTTACTCGCTGTATGCTCCTCTTTATAATCGACCTTTGTCCTTTTAAAGCCTTGGTGTCCTCAACCTGGCCTTGTGGATTCTCAGTTTTGCTCATTTTTATTTAGTTATGTTATAAACACACAAAAGTGAATATTATAAATTTCCACGAAAACTAAGAAGATTTGGTTATGAGAATGCAGACGATAGGTAACTGAGTAGCCTCCACAAATCTCGACCAGAAATAAGAAAGACAACAGTTGGACAAGGCCACGAAAAGCAAGCGCAGTCGCACAAATTAAATAAATCGAAAATTTTTGGTTTTATTAAAATTTTGTTTACCAATTTTATTAGAATATTTTTAGAGCAAGCTTGAGTTTCGTAAAAACGCCGAAAGAAAAGAATTATAATAACGATTTCGCTTCAACAATTGTCACACCCTTTATTCGAAAAATCCCACTGTACCCTTGTTTTACCTTCACAGTACGTATGGATGTATATACACTTATGTATGTATGTGCATATATAAATAAATAGTTGTATACAGGCAAGCATGTATGTTTATTTATATGTATACGTATGTATTGAAAAGTGGCCAAGGAGATGTCAATAACTGAAAGTGTGATAAGTAATTAAGAATTTAATCTCGATTTAGTTCAATTTTATTGTTATTAAACTTTATTTCGCTTGAAACAACACAAGTTTCAATTGTTCTCCACTCGTTACCTTGTGTGAATGCCTAGGCTTTTTGCCTGCTTTCACTTCCCTCTGGCAGATTAAACAGTTGCATCTAATCCCAAAGGTCAGCAGTAAAGGGGCAGGAATAAGTAGTTGTATACAGGCAAGTATGTATGTTTATTTATATGTATACATATGTATTGAAAAGTGGCCAAGAAGATGCCAATAACTGAAAGTGTGATAAGCAGGGAACGGATTTTATGGAAATTGCCTTTTTTTTCTGATAAAGAGATAGAGTATATTAAGAATATCCGCGATTTAGCTTTCCCTGATTCCATATATACACATTTGATGTTGCCCTTTTTTGCCTTTTTTAAGATATTTGCCTTTTTTTGCCTTTTCTACCTTTAAAAAAGTGATTATAGCATTTACATTTTTTTTTAAAGCTTAAAAAATATACACATTGCCCATGCGGCTTATAGAAGCGCAGAGACCTCTTGCCAAATTGGTGTTGGAAAAATTCAAAGCCCTTTTTTTTAGCTAACGAAGGCTTGGAGACAATAAGGGGTGTTGATAGAATTATAAAGGGCGAGGAAAACGCCCTTATTCCTGATAATATGAACGTTTCAAACGTTCCNATTTTTTTTTTTTGCCTTTTCCTGCCATTTTTGCTATTTTGTTTTGCCTTTTTTGCAACACCTAGTGCCTTTTCTTGCCTTTTTCGCTATTTCATTTTGCCTTTTCCAGCCTATTTCGTTATTTTATTTTGCCTTTTTTATAGGTTTTTAGGTCCTAAAAATCCGTTCCCTGGTGATAAGTAATTAAGAATTTAATCTCGATTTAGTTCAATTTTATTGTTATTAAACTTTATTTCGCTTGAAACAACACAAGTTTCAATTGTTCTCCACTCGTTACCTTGTGTGAATGCCTATGCTTTTTGCCTGCTTTCACTTCCCTCTGGCAGATTAAACAGTTGCAGCTCATACCAAAGGTCAGCACTAAAGGGGCAGGACCACAAACACAGCGACAGCAAATCACAACTCCCAGGCTTATCAGCGGTGCTGACGGTAGCGACGGCAGCAGGATGACTCGATGGTAAGTATTATGTATGTACGTGGAAATTTTGTATTTCATTATTAATTTTTATACCCGAGCGCACTTGTGCACAAGGGTGTTATAACTTTGTTCACATAACGGTTGTTTGTAACAGGCAAAACGAATCGAGATAGATATAGACAAATGTATACATAAATGATCAGGATGAAAAGACAAATCTATTAAGCGGTGACTGTCTGTCCGTCCGTCCGTAAGCCTGTGCACACGATAACTCGAGTAAAAATTGAGATATCTTAACGAAACTTGGTACGTGANAGCTAATTTATTCAAAATTGATGCTTGCAACAATTCTTTACCAAGAAATACGTTTATTATAAAATTTTGGAAAATGGGCGTGGCACCTCCCACTTATGGTCACATATATGTATCTCGGTAACCGTTGTACCAATTTCTACCAAACTCGGTATGGTTATTGTGCTTGCTACATAAAAGCAAAATGTTGAAAATTATTGAAATCGGACTTAAATTACGGCCGCTTTTTATATAGCGGTAAATTTCAGAAATGCTTGAAACTGCAATATTTCGAAATTTAAGGACGCTAATTTACTCAAAATGGATACACCCCGGTTTACCATGTAGCGGTAGCTTTCGGAAAAGTGAAAAACATATATTTAATACTTGCGCCGGGCATTTAATGTTTGGCTCCGCCCGAACTTAGACTTTCTTACTTGTTCCAACTGCACTTGACAATCTTTTCAGCTTCAGCGGCTAATGTTCTTTGCTGATTTGTCTGTGCATGTGCGCTCAGCACAAGTATGTGGTGTTTCTTTTTTTTATGCGCATGTACTTATGTACGAAAAAATGTATGCATGCAATTTAAAATGCAGTTTGTCACAAAACTGGCTTTTTTATGATTTAGCACAATCACAGGTATGTACACACATATGGACAGATGTATACAAATAAGGCTATTTTGCACCTTGATTATTTGTTAGTTTGTATAGTTCAATATTTAACGTTTTATGTGTTTTTGTTTTTGTTTGCTTTGTTGTCACCAAACACTAGTTTAGCACGAAACCGGACTTGCAAGCGGCGCGCGCGGCAATTGTTGTTGCAGAATAAAATTCAATGTTTGTTTGCGCAAGGTTATGTTTTATCAAAATCAAATTTATTAAGTTTGAATTTGTTCTTAAACACTTTGTTTTAGTTTACTTTGCACTCATGTCCCTGCTCGGGCGCCATGAAAATCCTTAAGACTTTTTAAGGTTGAACCAGTTTATTGCAAACACTGTTTCACTAATTTTACACGTACATATGTACTCTTTGTGTTAGGGTCTTTATGGAGGAGTGCACGAGAAGCAACAACAACGCCTTTTCTAACTTTTCGGTTCACGAAATTATTGGTCTGCGCGCTTTCGGTTCTACTTTACAAGTAATTTATTTATTTTCAACTTCACCTTACTTAACCTACGATTTAAACTAACGGCTTAGAGTAGTTGTTAATATGTATATAAGAAGTATGTGAGTTCAACGGCTTTTAAGAGATTATGTACGATAAGAATGTAAGTATGTATGTATAAATATGTAAATAAGGTAAGTATAGAGGAAATAGGTAGTTGAATGTAAATAGGGTAAGTATATATGGGTATTTCCATACGTCGCATACGTGACAGTCGTACGTTTCAATGTTATACAAACAAGGAATACCATTTGTTTTCTTTAACTTTTTTGGGCCATTGTATAGCACATAATTAGCTCTATATTTAACCGAAAAATGAAAACAATCGAACTGCTTGGTCCTGAAATATAAGCATTTAAAGAGAGTGTCGTTACGTGACAAAAAATGGAAGTTGATTTTTTCTTTTCTAACAAAACTCTGCGAATTGTGGATGGCTATTTTCATGAAACTTATTTTAATATGATTCGGAGCAATTCTAGTTGGTTTTAAAGTGTTTTGAATTAATGCAACTTGTTTCAATTTTCTTTTACAAACCCAAGTGTGAAACGTCACGTGACATAAATTTCCATCGTAATATTTTTGTTAATATTGCTTTTAAATGAATTTTTAACGCAAATAAAACATGTATTTTATGTCGAATATACTTTATGTTTTGACTTCAGCGCCAATTCAGGGTCAATTTATTGGAAATCTATGATTTATTATGTTTCAACCACATACGCCAAATTCGAACCAAATCGGACCATAAATACGGTTTTTCGAAATATCTCGACATGATTCTACTTACATAGCCAGTCACGGTGGACCTGAACCAACTTTAAATCGAAGGTCATAGCACATCATAATTTGTTGCCAATTTGGGTTAATTATGTTCTGCATAACTTGTAAAAATTTTATAGCCCATAACTTATCGAGCCGTTTTTGAAAAAACTCATTTTGAATGAAAATTATTCCTTTTCTTTTAAAATTTTCACGCACCCGCTCTAGATGACAAATTGATACATTACAGTTTATATTTATTTTGTAATGTAACTTGTACGATTTATATACAATCAAGTTAGTATATGGTTCAAGTGTCTTAGCTTATTTTATGCACAAAATGCCGATAAATTCAAGTCAAACGAGAAGATTGTGCGCGCACAACATTTGTTCTTTTTAAGTTTCGAATATAAGTGTTCTTTATACTTGCAATAGTTTGTATCAAGTATATCTACAAAACAATAACATGTTTGCAAGTCCAAAAGAACATGCATGCATGTAGGCAAGGGTCTAGGATTCTATAGCGAGCAAGCTGTAGGATCCCTACATTCCGACTTTAAAGCAACTGGGAGAAATATAAAGTATTCGTCAAGCATCCGGAATATGCATCAAAATTACTGAGAGTAGTAATATACTCAACATGTATAAGCTACTGTTTAAAAAATTTAAAGGGTTGTATGTAAACCACCATGCCGCTCTCCTATTAGTTGTCCAAAAATACTTACATATATAATCTTACTAATATTATAAATGTGAAAGTTTGTATGTTTGGATGTTTGGGAATCTTACTAATATTATAAATGTGAAAGTTTGTATGTTTGGCTGTTTGGGAAATCATCACGCGGAAACGACTGAACGGATTTGCATGAAATTTGGTACGCAGATAGCTTATGGGCCAGATTGGTTAATAGGCTATTTTTTAAGAGTTGCCACCTGTTAAAAAAGTTTAATTTACTTAATATGCGGGAACGACTGAATGGATTTGCATGAAAATTTGCACACAGATAGCTTATGACCTAGGTTGGAAAATAGGCTACTTTTCCTAAGAGTTGCCACCTGTTAAAAAAGTTT
>NW_016158261.1:901-16318 GCF_001687245.7 Rhagoletis zephyria | reverse complement strand
TAATCTAAAGCTCTCTTGAGGCATTTGCTACAGTAATGAGAAGTGGTATTTTATCAAGGCCAGGTTACTAAATTTGAGTTGGCAATATTAGAACCCGCCGTGGCACCTCCAAGAAGGTTACGCGTTCACGCGCCGTATACCTGGAACCATTTTAAGGTAAACTTAGAGGGATTGATATCTTTCGTATGCCTAGCGCGCAGACGAGATTTTATAATTTCATAGTTTTAAACGGCCTAAATACCTTAAATACGCTTAAAAAATAACGAGCTATAACGAAATGGGCACAGAAATAAAATCTAACATCATTAAATTATTTTTCATATTTGTATAAAAGCGCGGGGTGAAACCCGCGGGTATAAGCTAGTCTATATATAAATACGCCACAAGAAAATTTTGCAATCCTTTTTGAAGGCACCGTTCGACCGATTTCTATCAAACATACACCAATTTAAAGGATATAACTTCTTCTAATCCAGAAATGTTAACCCCGATATATAGGGGGCGTGGCATCTGACATATAGACTAAAATGTGAAAGCCACAATATATCTAAAACTAATTACGCTGGGTAACTGAAACCTAGCACAGATGCATAGCTTGTAAATACCCTACTTACGGCGAAAAATGGTAGGTACTGGAAAGGGGGGCGTGACACCGCCCAAACAAACTGAAATTCTCATATCGCTTATCTCTGGAACCGCCTATGCTAACGTCCTGAAATTTAACACAGCAACATATGTTGTCAGTACCACACTAACGGCGAAATATGGCAGATTTTGGAAAAGGGGGCGTGGCACCGCCCATACAAACTGAAATTCTCATATCGCTTATCTCTGGAACCGCCTATGCTAACGTCCTGAAATTTAACACAGCAACATATGTTGTCAGTACCACACTAACGGCGAAATATGGCAGATTTTGGAAAAGGGGGCGTGGCACCGCCCATACAAACTGAAATTCTCATATCGCTTTTCTCTGGAACCACTTATTATAAGGTAATGGAATTTTATACACATATAAAATCGCAAGAATTGGGAACCATTTTCTCCCAGATTTTAAAATCGCATTCAATGACTGCTGTTTTTTGCAAACGTTTTTAGAATGATCAGTGTGTTTGTCTTCCGATAGGTGNAAAAGAAAATTTTGAAAAAAGTGACGCTTACGTTATTTTGGCGGTTAGGGCTCGATATATTGGCAATAACGTACTTACGGCGAAGAATGGGAGATTTTGGAAAAGGGGGCGTGGCACCGCCCATACAAACTGAAGTTCTCATATCGCTTATCTCTGGAACCACTTATTGTAAGGTTTTGGAATTTTATACACCTACGTTTATACACATATAAAATCGCAAGAATCATTCAACTGGGAACCATTTTCTCCCAGATTTTAAAAACGCATTGAATGGTTGTTGTTTCGTGCAAAAGCTTTTAGANACGCATTGAATGGTTGTTGTTTCGAGCAAAAGCTTTTAGAAATATAAATGTGTTTGTCTTCCGCTATTTGGCGCAGGGATTGAGAGCTATCCTAAAAAAATCATATTTATGATCAGATTTGTTTCACTTTTAGAACACATATTAGTAACATAAAGTTTGGTGTAACTTTGAAGCCCAGTCGTGTGATGGAAAAATATTGGGCTTTGGCCCAGTCTTGACCAAAACCCGAGTGAAACCGCCGTTAGAGAAGGAAATATTATCTTCTGTTGTAAGTCTTCAAGATACTTTCTCAACCGTTAACGATTCTGATGAAAAAAAGAAAGAGTTTATGTAGATGTGGGCAATTTAGTTTAGCAATTTTAACCTCCAAGAGGCTCTCAGACAAATATAATCGAAAAACTTATTTAAAGTCTAAATTGGTATATGTTTGACATATTAGTCAGTGACGAACATCTTATCTGTACATACAAATACATATGCATATTTTTTATAAATGAAAATCGAGGTTCCTTTTTCGGTCTAATTTCAAAAGCAACTGAAGAAATTTGGAGGAGACTTGATAGAATTAGCAATAATCAATCCGGTCTTAACGTTCATAATTCGATTTTAAGTTTTCCTGTAAATTCGCCATAAATATGCTGGTGGACTTCAAAATGTAATTCGCATAAAGGAGTTAGTATTTCTGACAGGTAAAATTCAAAATTGTATGAAAAAAGATGTCGAATTCCGACAACTGGGCGATAGTAGTAAATAAAAAGCCTGCTTTATACCCGGTACAGTTTGTAGAAATAAACGATGTTCTTTTCAATAATAAAAATTTAGTTGTTTTTAAAATATCGTGAATTTTTAAACAAATTATGTATTACATAAAAAAATAAATAACGAGTGTTTTAGCCTTAATAGTATTTCCTTCACATTACAATTTTTAAAAAGGGCCAATGTAATGCTTAAATCCCTAGTCCAATATGTATGTATGAATATTTTAAAAGAAAAGGAATAATTTTTATTTAAAATGAGTTTTTTCAAAAACGGTTCGACAAGTTATGGGCTATACAGTTTTTACACATTATTTATAACATAAATAACCCAAATTAGCAATAAAAAATGATGTGCTATGACCTTCGATTTAAAGTTGGTTCAGGCACACCGTGCAGTATATATTTTCAAAAGCAGACAAAATCGGCCCGTAAATACGTTAGATATAAGACTTTTGTTTTTTTTTGTCGTGGGTGTTTCCCCATATGTAAGTGGTAAGTATGTTAGACAATAGGTTTAACTCGTAAATGAGGTAAGTTTAATAAATATAATTCCGCAATATATTTATGTTTTTATTATTCATTTTTAATTAGGAATTCAAAAAAATAGAAAATCTGGCGCATCAGCATCAATATGGAATAAAACCAATAATTTTTATGAAAAACCATTTTCCAAAACAATTTAACATTTATTGCACGAGCAAGTTGAAATTATTTCCCGAAAGCGATTTGCGTAATTTCAGTTGCAGTTACTCCTTGCAATTTTTGTTGCCGAAAGTGATTTCTGCATATCTGCAAAAATGACTCTCTGACTCTTTACACGGGAAAGTAGACTTTCGATTTCGCATTTTGACATTTTTAACTAGAAAAAGAGCTAGCATTGCCACGTTTAACCACACCCTTAGCCTGGTAAATTATCAACAGCTGATTCGTAGCTTCTTATTCTTGGCCCTATTAAAAAAATTAATTGTAGCAAAAAATTGAAGGAACTTTATTTACTCAAATGCGTTATGCCTTTCGGCAGCGGAAGCATTCAAAATTGGATGAATATCGTACAGCCGGTTACAGTTTACCAACTACCAGAAATATTATCAAGCTTCCACCACGATAATTCGATAACCGGTAAACCGATACTAAAATAATTTTACACAAACAAAATACATGGGGGAAAATTTACCGCAGAACTCCACAGGCAATCACCGATGGCATACCAACTGTCATTTTTACGAGCAGTATGATTGCAAGTTTTTGTGTTTGGGCACTTTGATGCCTTGATATGTATAAGCATTTGCCGCATGACGCCGCCAGATAACATTCTCTCACTTTCGGTGTTTAAGGACATTTAATTCTTAAAAAATACTTGCTGAATAACTTCCTAAAACGGTATCATAAATAATCCAATAGGGAACAGATTCTTATTTTGATTTAATATTAATATTTCATCGATGTTACCACCAGCACGCTTTCTTTCAAGTGAAAATATGTCTGTAAAATTATCAAATTGCCTGCAATAGATGGCAAGCAATAAGCGCTGACATATATTGCAACCCATGAGAAATAGGCGGCATCCATTGGAAGTATATTATGTGACATGGTTATCACGACATGGGTGTTTTCCTGTGGAAACAGGAGCACCGAATTCCCGAGTATCAAGCCCTAATTTATGTTATTGAACATAGCGAAAATAAAAAAATGCAACGCTATGATACTGTTTGTTTATTCACATTTTGACATTTTTCGTCATGGATAATGTACTTCTTTCGGAGGTACAGTACTTCTTTTTTCGCTCTTGTACTTCGTACTTCGAAGTACAGTCAAATGTAGTTCTTTGGAATATTTTGTACTTCAGGAGGGAGATTTTTTAACCAGTTAACAACAATTTTCTAATTTTGACGCATGATATAAATGTTTTTGCTTCAAAAGGTGCGATAGCGATTCGAAAATTGTCGCTAACTGGTTTCAGAATCTCCCCCAGGTGCTGCACTTCTCCGATCTTCTGGACGATCGTCACGTGGCCTGGGCGATAAATTCGTTCAAACCATTAAAGTCGCCGGGGGCCGATGGCATCATACCTGCGCAGCTGCAAAGGCCTCTGAAGGTGTCGTGCAATTACAAATCCCCAAGGCTTGGAAGGTAGTCAGTACTGCGTTCATCCCGAAGGCCGCACATGTTTCCCCTAGGTATTTTAGGCAAATCAGTCTCTCTTAGTTTTTGCTAAAAACGCTAGAGAGACTGATAGACCTACACATAAGAAAGGCGACTCCTCGTGACTGTCTTTCAAGAGCTTTTTGCAAGAAAAGGTCGGTGAATACCGCCCTGCACACATTGGTTAAGCGGTCAGAGGAACCCTTCACGCATAAGAGGGGCCTTGAACAATGTCACTCCAAAGGCAATAGTTAAGCATATTCATAATCTGGAGGTTGAAACCAACCGAATAAGGCTTATCTACAGCTTACTTCGTGACAGAACAGTCGCCGCGGAGTGGGACAGCGCCTGCACTCAGTGCAGAGTCATTAGGAGCACTCCACAAGGTGGTGTTCTCTCTCCCCTGCTCTGGATTACGGCTGTAAACCACCTTCTAGAGAAACTGGAAAAAGTAGGCTGTCGGGTGATCGCCTATGTAGATAATGTGAAACTTTTGGTTAAGGGACGATTTCTATACACCCTTTTTGATCTGGCTCAAAGTTACCTGAACCAGGTAACTAGGTGGGCGATCAACGGCGGCTGTCGTGGAAGCCTAATATTGTGGAAAGGGTAAGAAAGTTTTCGGTTGCCTTGTACTTCTGTAGGGGGCTATCGGTAAAATGTGAGGCCTCTCGCCCAAATTAATTCATTAGCTCTAGGAAACCAGATTTAAACCTATATTGTTTCAAGGAGCCTGTTGAGATGCAAAGCTTTTTTTGCAGCTATTAAACTCCAAATTAACAAGAAAAGGTCAACACCTTTGATTTGTTGAAACAACTTAATTTTTATTTAATTTTTGATTTCGAATTCTAAACGATGATGTTGCCGTGAGCTTAAACTATAAAAATGCACCTATGCCGCTGATAAACTGCTGCTCAGTTCTATTGCCAAAATCGAATGATTGCAAATCTTAATTCCGCATGAGCAATAGCCTATTAGTGTAGGTATATATGTATACATTATGTACAAAATGTTTGTTCTTAATAGTGAGCATAAAGGGGAATTACGGAGTTTACAACGGTGATATTTAATTTTATGCAGATGAGAGCCTCGAGCGATAAAAAGTAATACATAGTTAAACTTGTTCTTTTTTTACATGCTCTCATTATTTGATATACATATGGACCGTTTTTTATGGATATGTGTACATGCTTGTACGCCCGCCTTAAGAGCGACAGCAGTTGTACATACTATGTACACATCATATCCCGTTCGCCTGCATTCGTCCAGTATAATAGTATGTATGAGCCCAAGTAATTACCCTCCTCCATGTACGTATATGCTCATATGTTTTGCAATTGGAATATAAAGTGAGTGGTTTTACAATAATAATGTACATATGTTCAATAACGGACTGGGAATATTTATGCTAGGGTGGTACAAAATGTTTAGAAGTTTAAACAAAATGATAAAAATATTTGAAGCTTAAATGTAACGCTTTATATTGCGATGTGAGGCTAATGATTTATGTTGATTGCATTATCGGCTGCTGCTCCGAACATACTCCCCGCGTTGAAAGGTCAGGGCTTTCAACAGTATCGTTTACTGGAAGGACGCACAGCTTGTTCACTGCTCGACGGGTTGTTCCACTAGACGTGCGTAAAACTGCCACTCGTACTACACCATCAGCTCCAGGGATAACCTCGATTACACGGGCCAGGGGCCACTTCAGAGGCGGTGAGTTTTCGTCCTTGACGCATACGATATCGTTCACTTGAATGCTGGCCTGAGGTGTGCGCCACTTCGCTCGTTGCTGGAGGAGAGTGAGATATTCTCGACTCCACCGATTCCAGAAAATTTGGTGCACGTGAGTTGCGCGCTGCCATCGGTCAAGACGATTACAATTTAAATGTCTCAGGTCAGGTTCAGGTAGAGCTATTAGGGGACCACCAATCAGGAAATGCCCTGGCGTCAATACGTCTAAATCCTCTGGATTTTCTGAAAGTGGTACAAGAGGACGAGAATTAATAACAGCAGCGATTTGACATACCAGAGTGCGCAATTCGTCAAAGCCAAGAAGTGAAGAGCCAACCGAACGATAAAAGTGCTGCTTAGCTGTTTTTACGGCTGCTTCCCACAAGCCGCCGAAGTGCGGCGAGCGGGGCGGGATGAATCGCCAATCAAACCCATTGTTGAGACAGTGGTTATGGACCTCGCTGCGATGCTCCTCGCTTAAAAATAGGCGTCGCAAATCACTCAACTCGTTTCTTGCGCCTACGAAGTTGGTTGCATTATCTGACCAAATGCAGCTGGGTACGCCACGAGTAGCAACAAATCTCTTTAGAGCGTCGATAAAGGCGCTGGTCGATAAGTCCTTCACTAACTCCATCCAGACGGCTTTTGTTGCGAAGCAGATAAAAACGCTAACGTAACATTTTTGAGGGGACTTGTTACGCATTTCTGGCTTATAATAGAACGGCCCACAATAGTCTACACCAGTGACAATAAAGGCGCGTGAGGCCGCAATGCGATCCTTAGGCAAGTCAGCCATGATGTGCTCGACGAGTCGCGGTCTCGATTTACAACATATAATGCATTTACCGAGGGCGTGGGCGACAGTTTTTCTGCCACCTATGGGCCAGTATTGCAAGCGAATGGCTGCAAGTAGTGACTGCGGCCCTACATGATGATGCTTGTGATGAAAATGTGCAATTATGGAGAACGTCAGCGGATGATTCTTTGGTAGAATACACGGGTGACGCGCTTCAAAGCCAAGAGTTGAATGCCTCAGGCGACCGCCAACTCGAATCAGACCGATGTCATCTAAAAATGGTGATAATGAAGAGATGCTGCTAGATGATGAGACACACCTCTTATTTTTCAGAGCGACGTAATCTGACCAAAGCTGCGCTCTCTGAACGATGCGAATTAACAACTGAACCCCATGATGAATGTCCCGAGACGTGAGCTGCGACGTCCTTGGCAATTTTTTTATATTGATAAATTTGCTTACGTAACCAAAAATACGCTGCATTTTGCCAAACGAGTTGATGTACTTAAATGAAAGAGATACGTCGGGTCGATCATTTGATGTGAGTAATACCTTTTGACGAGTTTCCAAAAGCTTGGTTTGTGGTTCGCGAAATTCAGGCCAGCTGATTTCTGCTTTGTGCAAGAATATTGGACCGTGCATCCAAAGAGCTGATTGCAAGAGCTCTCTTGGTGCGGCCCCTTTGGATAGGATGTCTGCTGGGTTCATGGCTGTAGGAACATAGTGCCAAGTCATCCCCTGTGTAAGCTCCTGTATAGCACATATTCGATTAGCGACGAAAACGTTAAATTTTGAAGATTCTTCCTGCAGCCATGATAGAACGATCGACGAATCTGACCAACAATAGAAGCGGCAGTCAAAAACCTTCATCTTGGCTATCTCACCTACTAACTGCGCAAGCAGAGCGGCAGCGCTGAGTTCCAACTTGGGCACAGTCAGAGTTTTCAGTGGAGCAACGCGTGCCTTTGAACATAGCAACTGTAATTGGACGTTGTTATCCTTAGTTGAGCGAGCATATACACAAGCGCCATATGCTTCAAGGCTAGCGTCGCAAAACGCATGAATTTCAAGCGCGGCTCCAGGCTGTAATACATAGCGCGGAAATGACGAATGTTGAATGTTGACGAAATCTTCACAAAACGTAGACCAGGCCGTATCCAGTGAATGGGGCAAGCTTTCATCCCACGCGAGCTTATCCCTCCACATTCGCTGTAAAAGAATTTTCGCCCTTGTCAGAGTGGGGCCTAGTAGGCCAAGTGGATCGTAAAAACGAGCTATGGTAGCTAATACAGAGCGTTTGGAATTTCTGCCAGATCTGATCGGCGAAAACGAAAACAACAGAGTGTCTTTGAACGGATCCCAGACTAGTCCCAGAGCCTTGGTGATATCACTGCCGTCATCGAATTTGAGAAAGCTTTCTCTTTCTGTTTGGGGAATATCGCCGAGAACATCAGGGCTGTTGGAGCACCATTTCCGTAATTGGAAATTACCTCGAGAAAGAAGACCTGTTGTTTGCTGCATAATGTTTCGCACTTCCCGCACTGAATTGCCACCAGATATCATATCATCCACATAGAAGTCTCGAAGAACGACCTTTGAACCCAGGAGATATGCTGATGATTCATCAAACGCGAGCTGATGCATGGCCCGAATAGCCAGAAATGATGCAGGCTTAGTTCCATAGGTCACCGTATTCAACTTGTACACGCGTAGGTCATCTTGTGGAGAGTCACGCCATAGTATACACTGGAGCATGTCGTCTGGTGCAGTGACTCGAACGCATCTATACATTTTGCAGATGTCTCCAGTAAGTGCGACGGGAAACGATCGAAATCTAATGAGGATGTTGAAAAGCTTCGGTTGTATTGTTGGACCTGACATGAGCAGATCGTTCAGCGACAAGCCCGAAGTTGTAGCTGCAGAGCCATCAAATACAACTCTCAGCTTTGTTGTAGTGCTGTCATCCTTGATGACACAGTGATGTGGAAGGAAAAACTTACAGTCATGAACATCCTTACTGGAGACTAGTGACATGTGGTTGAGATCCAAATATTCGTTAATGAATGCCACATATTGTTCCTTGAGCTGTGGATTGCGAGTCAGTTTTCGTTCAAGACTGCGAAAGCGATGTAGTGCCTGTAAATACGAATCACCTAGTGACTCCACGCTACTCTTCATCGGCAGACGCACGGAATACTCGCCTGAAGACAGACGCGAATAATTTTGCCTAAAGTGCTCTTCGCAGTCGAGCTCTTCCTTTGTTGTTTTAGCGATTGGCTCAATTACATGGTCGATTTCCCAAAAACGACGCACTAAATAATCTAGCCGAGTACTACAATCAATGTCAGTAGATGGCCGTTGACGTACGACGAAAGATGAGAGTTTGGGCGTTTGTTGTCCACCACCGGACAGCACCCAACCAAACCGAGTTTTTTGAAGCAATGGCAGCCCAGGCGCCAACTGAATTTGGCCCACACAGAGAAGTTCGAAGAAGAGTCCTGCTCCTATAAGCAGATCAATACGCTGTGGTATGTTGAAGTTGGGATCAGCCAGCTGGATGTTGGAGGGAAGTCGCCAATTAACGGTGCTCACTGTAAGGCCAGGTTGACTTTCAGTGATCGTTTGTGCGACAACAGCAGTAATCGTCGTCGAGAAATCAGAAGTCCGCGACTTCAGTACGAGATCGACCGAGTATCCCTCCGTTGAAAAGTTGACGTCGCCAATGCCAGATACTCCAGCGAAGGTTTTGGTTTTGCGCAGCTGCAGCTGGTTTGTGAAACGAGAGGTGATAAAGTGCAGCTGTGAACCAGAGTCTAACAGCGCACGACAAGGTACGAAAGTGCCGGCACGATTTTTTACAAAAATTACCGCAGTGGCTAGAAGCACAACATCAGATGGAGAAGTAAGGGCCTGGGACGAGGCAGATAAGGCTGCAGTCATGGCATTAGGTTGGGCTGTAGCGGATTTCAAAGTTAAGCCTTGAGGGCTGGTGGCAGTTGGAGCAGAGCGCTCAAAGTGCAAAAGTGTATGGTGCTTTGATTGACAGTTACGACAAGACCCCGATTTGCAGTCGCGCATCTGATGACCTTTTTTTAGACAATTGAGACATAGAGCGAGTTGTTTAACCTCTTTTTGGCGGAGGTTTGGCGACAGATTTGTAAAGCGAGGACAATGGTATATCAGATGCTCATGGGATCCACAAAATACGCAACCGCCCACTGAGCCACCAGAAGCAACAAATGATTTTCTTTGGTTGGTACTCACGTTTTTACCAGATTTACCAGCTTGACCAACTGGTGTTTGCATAACGTGTTCGACGTTTTCGAGCGTTCTACAGCGCTTCTCCAGAAAGGTAGATAACTGGTCCCACGAAGGTAGTTCGTTTGTCGGCGAATTCTCCTCCCATTTGGATTGAGTCGCTTTGTCTAACTTCTGTATTAGTAGTTGTACAATGATACAGTCGGATATTTGCTCCTTGGACCCAAGCGATTGCAGTGCACGTATGTGAGCGGTGACTTTGTCAGTTAGTTCCCGTAGCCTGCCTACTGACCCATCTGCTTTGCCCAGCCCGAAGATCTCCCTGATGTGTGCCTGAAATATAAGACGCTTGTTATCAAAACGCTTATGCAAAAGATCTAATGCATTTTTATAATTAGCCTCATTTTTTTCTAGAGAACGTATGGTATCCAGCGCTGCACCACTCAGGCAGGAACGTAGATGTTGAAGCTTGTCGACCGGCGTAAGGTCGCTATCCTTGTCGATGACAGATACGAACATGGAGAAGAAGTTTGTCCACTCAGTATAGGCACCAGTGAACTTTGGCAGTGTAAGTAACGGCAAGCGTGATCGGTTGGTGTTCACTATAATTGATTGCGACTCATTGGCGTTAACCCTGAATGTGGAGCATAGCTGAGGTGCACTTCGCTTTCCAATTTCACGCTGCAGAGTGGATCTGAGGTTAACTAAATTGGAGTCGAATTTACCAGGCAGATCGCTGCAAATTGAATCGAAATCCAATTCCTCCAAGCTTGTGTGCGCACCGTTGAAACTTGACTTCAGTTCCCCCAATGAGTCCAGTAGTGCCGTCAGAGCGTATTCGTCCATCCCGTGCAGCTTATCACTGTCCATCTCGGCAGCTATTCGCTCAAGCCGGTTGAATATTGCTTTTGTTTTTAACTTAAAAAAGCTAACTCGATCTGTGGCCACCTGTTCATTTGATTGAGCAGCATTTTCGCTACCTGGAGTACCATTAGCTGGGTTAAGTGTCATGATGGATTCAAGTCGAATTTATATCGGCAGCGCGTGATGTGTACTACACTCGGGAAAAATCGCAACTGGAAACCGTTGCGTGGGAAATGAACAGAAATAGCGGCTCACAAAATATGCTGAAGACGTAAGCTAACAGTTTAACTGTTTCAAGATCACGCTACAAGTTTCACAAAGTTCCGTGCTCTTGAATAACGGATTCAAATTTTCGGCTATAGGCGTATACGAGTATATTATTATGTACAAAGCGTTATGCACACAGTTTAATCTCCCAAATATCGAAAAGTACAATTCCACCAAAAACGCACGGCGATCACGTCGGGGTCACCTACTGTTGAGCTGCAAAGCTTTTTTTGTAGCTATTAAACTCCAAATTAACAAAAAAAGGTCAACACCTTTGATTTGTTGAAACAACTTAATTTTTATTTAATTTTTGATTTCGAATTCTAAACGATGATGTTGCCGTGAGCTTAAACTATAAAAATGCACCTATGCCGCTGCTGAGCTGCTGCTCAGTTCTATTGCCAAAATCGAATGATTGCAAATCTTAATTCCGCATGAGCAATAGCCTATTAGTGTAGGTATATATGTATACATTATGTACAAAATGTTTGTTCTTAATAGTGAGCATAAAGGGGAATTACGGAGTTTACAACGGTGATATTTAATTCTATGCAGATGAGAGCCTCGAGCGATAAAAAGTAATACATAGTTAAACTTGTTCTTTTTTTACATGCTCTCATTATTTGATATACATATGGACCGTTTTTTATGGATATGTGTACATGCTTGTACGCCTGCCTTAAGAGCGACAGCAGTTGTACATACTATGTACACATCATATCCCGTTTGCCTGCATTCGTCCAGTATAATAGTATGTATGAGCCCAAGTAATTACCCTCCTCCATATATATGCTCATATGTTTTGCAATTGGAATATAAAGTGAGTGGTTTTACAATAATAATGTACATATGTTCAATAACGGACTGGGAATATTTATGCTAGGGTGGTACAAAATGTTTAGAAGCTTAAACAAAATGATAAAAATATTTGAAGCTTAAATGTAACGCTTTATATTGCGTTGTGAGGCTAATGATTTATGTTGATTGCATTATCGGCTGCTGCTCCGAACAGAGCCCTTATCTGGTGGAACTCACTCGAGAAGGCTACACTTGTAAAATAGGAATTAGCTGAGCATTAGGAACCACACCTGCACTGGCGCTTAACATACATATATTGAACACGGCGCCAACTATTAGGCTAAGGGAAACGTGGCCCTTTTGTGACATAAAAAAGGAAAAGAAGACGTTTTTCAGCTGCAGCAAATATTTTTATAGGGCACTTTAAAACACATGCCCTCTCAAGGGCTAGTTATGTGGGTTCTGGCAGGTCATTGTGCGATTGGTATTCATGCGGTGAGACTAGGAATTTCAACTGTCCTTTTTTATTAGCTGTCAAGAGGAAGATGAAGTGGAATCATCTCCACACTTTCTCTTAGACTGTCCAACCCTCGCGAGGCTAAGATTTCGCTCGCACTTCTGAACAAACACTGAGCTCTCAGGGATCGAAATGAGCTGCATTCGAAATTTCGTAATCAGCTCCCGTCGTTAATTTAACCCAACCTAACCTGTACTTCTTTGAGCTATGAAACAGTTGGTCACATTAGTCATGGACCATGAATCAAAATACATGAAAGGTTCGTTCAGTGAATGACAATGAACTTTTGGATGTATGTTGCCACATGAGAAAATCTTAAGACACATTTCCAGTAACCCTGACATTTCGAAGTTTTTAAAAGCAACCCGGAGAAATTAATTTCAAACCCGTAGCCCGGAGACTCCGGGTGAAACTCGGATACTTGGCAAGCCTATTGGTGACCCTGCATACAGGAAAAAAGAGTAAAATTCGATGAAATAATTAAACGTGAGAATTTCAATTAGTTATCATTGAAAATTAAGTAGTTTATACTTAGTAAGTACTTTTAAATTAATTAAGTTTCCTGCAGGGTGGCGCTTAACATACATATGTTTAACACGGCGCCTGCGGATATTGCAAACCGAATTATCGCAGCACGAACTGCTATTAGGCTAAGCGAAACCGGGTCCTTTTCTGACTTAAAAAAGGAAAAAAGACGTTTCCCTGCTGCAACAAATGTTTTTATAGAGCACTTTAAAACACGTTACCTCTCAAGGGCTAGTGATGGGAGTTCTGACAGGCCATTGTGCGATTGGTATTCATGCGATGAGACTAGGAATTTCAACTGATCCTTTTGTATCAGCTGTAAAGAGGAAGATGAAGTGGAATCATATCCACACTTTCTTTTAGACAATCCAACCTTCGCGAAACTAAGATGGAAGCATTTGGGCTCGCACTTCTTAACAAACGTGGAGCTCGCAGGGATCGAAATTAGCTTCACTCGAAATTTCGTAATCGGCTCGCGGCGTTAACTTAACCCAAACTAGGCTGTACTTCTTTGAGTTATGAAATAGTTGGTCACATTAGGTATATTACTATTTTTTTGGTCGAGGAATTCAGTTTTGATGTTTGCTTTTATCTAAAACTTACGCTAGGTGTCGCTGTGGCCAAATTTTTGCTATTTTTATGGTTTTTCATCGAAAAAAAGTATTTTTACTGTTTTAAGGCTGAGTAATCCATTATGTATGCCAGTTTCATTATTAAAGTTAAGCTAGATGATGTGACAAAGATCATTACATATATTTTTGTTAAAAAAATACTGCATTGTGGAGATAAAAAGTGTTTATGTGAAATGTTTTATGAAATATAACATTTTTATAGAGAAAAAGTCTTTCCTAATTAAAAAAATATTTTTTCTATTAAAAATACATAGGTTTTTATTTAGCTTACTGGCATTCCAAAATATTGCTCATACTTTTCTTCGCACTATTGCTTATATCAGGTGTGAACTTTCATTTACTTTTGGTTTCATCAAATACGTAGAATCTTGTTGCACTGTGTAACCAGCCGCTGACCCTCTATTTCAAACCATTTTGATCAAAAAATTTCTCATAAACAGACAAAATTCAAAAAAATACCAAGAAAACTTTGTAGTACCTAGTTTTATTAAAAACAAAATCGGTGATTCCCTTTTAAACATATATACACACATTCATGCCATATGTGTCAAATAGAAGACGGAATTTCCGTTCAGTTTGTTAAATAAGTTGCATGTGAATTGTATATCGTACGATGAAGCGTTAAAACTTGTTGCGCGTTTGAAACAATTTGCATTTTGAAAATGAACATTTTAATTTGAAACAATCAATGTTTAAGCAATCAGCAATCCAAGGTCCATAGAATACAAGGTTACGACATCAGCCATGGCCGCCATCTTGATGACGTAGATACCTCAATTTTTGGAGTTGTCAGATTCCTAAAAAAATTATCTTATAAAAATACACTATTGTGGCGAATACTGCGGCACCGCGAAGCGACCAACGAGAAATAGGCAGAATGTCCGAGGAATGAAGTAGAATGTTCCACAAAGTGAAACGTCAAGTTGAGTGCGAGCGCAGGTATATAAGAGCCACCACACAGCGGAGGGAGTTAGTTACAAGTCAGCAAGCTGCAAGTAAAGTGAGTTGGGAATAAGCAAGCTATAAGTTTAATTGTGTTAACAAGGTTTGTAAAGCATTGTAATTGCTTTAACGAGTATTGTAAATTGTTTTTACGGTATTAGGTAGGTAGGTTGTCGCGGTCGTCTATAAGACACACTTAGGCTCAGGGCCCATTGTGATGCCGCATGTTGGGTCAGCAACTCCCAATCCCTCCTAAAACCATTTTGAACTTTGAACGAATTTTAGAAGATCCCTGATTTCGACGCATCTAAGGTCCTCCAAGTTGTCGAAGAATTGCCTACCGAGAGTGGAGAGTCTTCGTCTAGATAGAGCAGGGCATTGGCACAACAGGTGGAGAATCGTTTCCTCCTCTTCTTCATCTTGACAACTTCTACAGAAGTCATGTGAGCGTAGGCCAAGTCGATAGGCGTGCTTGCCAATTAGGCAGTGTCCTGTTATGACGGATACTAATAATCTAATATTGGACTTATTTAGACTCAGTAGTACGCCAGTGCGTTTGGCGCTGAGCACCGGACATAATTGTTTGGCAGTTTTGCAGGTGATTTCGTCCTGCCACCTTTCGTTCGCTACTTTAGTGAGCCTCTCGGAGATAAGTAGCTTACAAGTTTGCAAGGGTATTCCTATTTCGTCAATTATATTCCCAAAAGGAAGTTTCGTGCCAAGTCGCGCAAGTTCGTCGGCCTTACAATTCC
>NW_016158261.1:473-835 GCF_001687245.7 Rhagoletis zephyria | reverse complement strand
CTGGCTGTCAGTGAAGATGTAGATATCAACTTGGGGTATCATATCACACTTTACCAGTTTCGTGGCCCTGTCGATTGCCATCAGTTCAGCCTGAAAAACGCTACAGTGGTCCGGGAGACGAAAGCTGAGGGAGATTCCCAGGTGATGGGAATATACACCTCCTCCAACCCTTCCCTCGAGCTTTGAGCCATCTGTGTGTACATGGATGGACTCTCCACTGCTTACAACGTTATGCTTCCACTCTCCCCTTGAGGGTAGGAGGGTCGCGAACGCTGTAGCGGGTGCAGGTTCCGGAAGTGCATAGTCCACCAATCCGGGTAGCCCCGGAAACTCCGTTAATATTCTACCGTGACCATAACTGG
>NW_016158261.1:0-172 GCF_001687245.7 Rhagoletis zephyria | reverse complement strand
TGTTGCTTTGCGCACTCTATCTGCAACGTTGGGCCCCCAGTTTAGTTTCCTATCTACTATGAGACCTAGATATTTGGTCTCTTCCTTTATTGCGAGCGTGTTGCCCTCTAGAGTTATGTTCCAGAGATCAGGTATCTTGTGCTTCCTGGTGAACAGCACAAGGTCTGTTTTT
>NW_016158260.1:95869-149954 GCF_001687245.7 Rhagoletis zephyria | reverse complement strand
GCTCGAAAACCGCTCGAATGATTTTGTTTTTGTTTCTTTAATCAAAAATTCAAGAGTTTTCCTTTCGTTTGGTATATGGAAAGTATTGGTTGATATCTTCTATATATGTTTATTTTATTCAAATATATGGGCATAAATGATTTTCCATACAAAATCACCTCGTCATCATTTTGCAAACACGTGCATATGTTGGAAGTGTGGGAAGGAGACAAAAAGTATGTATGCGTATGTAATGCGGCTTTTGATAAACAGAGGCGCGCTATTTATAACCTAATCGCAGCGTGTGTACATATGTAAATACATACATACGTACATATGTTGATTGCAGTTAATGTGGATCTGTTTCTATTTTTAGTAATCTATGTATGTCTATACATACATATGTACATACATATTATATATGTACATACATATATGAACACATGTATGCATAATACGCGAAGACTTTTCGAAGTGCAACAACATTTAGAAAAAGTCCAATCCAAGAATAAAAGTAAAGGTGAGGACGTACATAGATAAAGAAAAGGATAAAGGCCAAGGTAAAAATAAACACAAAAAACAATGGTATAAAATAAAAATAAAAATAGGGCTTTCGCTTATATTCTCATTGAGTTCTTTTCACTTAGAAGTATGTAAATTTGTAAAATTTTGTAAAAACCCTTTTTTTCTTAGTGTGTGATTTCGTTTTTGACTTGGATATGCTCTTAACCATACCACGTATTCTACGTTTAAATATAGCGGCTGTATCTCCGATACAGCCTGCAGACCAAGACGAAGGCGCTGGACTGTTCCTTTTTTCTAATTCTATACAGTTTAGTTAAATTATGCGGCAAATAAGCGGAATTTGACTTTTAGTGGTTCATAATTAGCTTTACCTCCCACATCCCTGAAATTTATTTGAAATCAGCTATAAATTAGGAATCATCGGTCACATCACGATTAAACAAAATTCTGCGATAATGGATTCAGCATTTTGAATTTTTTTATTCTGAGTTTTTCTTCACAATCGGCGTCCACAAAACACACTGAGTAACATGGTTGAAGCTCATCCGACATTTTGAACTTTTTAAATTTAATGTCAGACCGTCAATCAGCGACCCCAACGACACCTGAGTAACAAGTTTCAACCAATCGATTTTCAAAATATCATCCGCCATGTTAGATCCGCCATTTTGAATTTTTTCAATCCGTCTTCAGAATCGTAATCAGTGACCCCGAAAACCCTCCGAGTGACAAGTTTTAAGCCAATCGGAAAAGTTTTTGAATTTTGGCCAGTTTTGATCGATTCCTGGACCACAGTGCCATGGAAATGGATTCCATGACGCAATAACAGCAAAAATATGTGTTTAAAATTTGACAAACTTGCAAAACCTCCGATTGCATTCCATCCAGTTCCGTTCAAAGGCGGCGTAGAACTGTATGCCCTTCCATTTATGTAACAACATTAAGACGCACACCACAAATTGGAGAAGAAAGAGAATGATTTATTTTGGTACGAATTCTTGTCATCCCTTGTCAAGTTTGGTTTGCAGAAAAACCGAATTTTCGTTCTTAATATATGTTCATTTAACATAGGTCGATGATTAATCAATAGATATGCCGTGGCGGCCTTTTTTAGATGCAGGTATTAGGCTCATCTTACTCCGACTGTTACTTGGTCGCTGTATGGTTTTACCTGCTGGTGTTTGTCCTGTTGGTACTTTTAGGTATGTTCGGAGTGTCCATGCCTGTCATTTTTATTTCTTTTTTCTGTTTTGTAAATCAATTTAAGGATTCGAATATAAAATCCGATGCGGTATTTGTTTGTTCGCTTATTATTTTCCCATCAAAGGGTTTTAGTTTGTATATTTCCATATTCTCTGGTACGTTTAGTTGTTGTACACATGCATGTGGCTATCAAAATTTGACTCTGGTATTGCGCTCGGTTTACGTGTCTTTTTGTTATAGTCTCTTATATTTATATTCGCGGAATCTTGTTTTTATTCTAAAAAAAAAAATAGTTATTGTTTTTATTTTTTGATTTTGGGTTGAACCGGGCTTGAACCCAGGTCCCGCGGAATGATAGCACGCACTGCTAACCAGTACACCCCAGCGGTCGCCCAAATACTGAGATCATTTATTTCATCTGGCAAAAGATTACTCATAAAATTTAATATTATAAAATCCTTTTTGAAGTGTTTCTAACATTTCAGTTGTCTAAAATTTCGCATTGGGGCGCGCTTGTATAGCACTTTCGCTGAAAACTTGCTCCCGTACACTTTGTTGTTGCTGGTTCTATATAAACAACAGTTAATATCGTCCATTGTTGTATGCCACTGTGCAAGAAGTTTTATTCCACTCAGACCTCCTCAAAGTTATTAAGTCGTTTTGCGGTAATTTACGTACCTTCTTCCACTTCTACCACTTCTACCACTTCTCTCAATTTACTGCTTTGTATATTTGATTTTCTTTTCATGTTTGTCGTTGAACATTTGCCTACCATTTATGTATATTATGTGCAGACTTTATTGTTGTTTGTTTTTCTTATTATTTAACAAAATAATTTGTGCCTTTAAATGGTCACTTACGTTCTTCTATTCTCCCACTCTACTTTTATGCCTTTCTCCCAACCATGAATGGGGCGGGGCGTCTGGCTTGTGCATTTAGGTTTTATATGCCTTTTGATTGTTGTACTATTTTCTGCTTTCAGGCAATTTCTTTGAAATTTCTCCGAATTTTATAACATCTGCTGCCCCCAATTGTCCAGCCGGATATTCGCAGCAGATGTTAACCTAATTTTTTTTTGGCTAAACGCAAAATTTCGCAATTTCCACGAAATTGATACCGGTCGCATACATAAATATGTAGCGTACATACATAAACAGAGCATTTAAGTGCTGCATAGTGAAAGTGAGCGGTTGCTAATGGTTTAATAAATATCTTTACACCCGCTATTTGAACGCACTTACACATGTAAATTTGGGGTGGTACTTAAAAATATCAAAATTCAAATCATGTATTTGGCACCCATTTATTTTGTTCTACGAGTACGTTCAAAACAAAGACATTCACGAGAATTTAAAAATTTTTTAAAAGTTTTTAGTGGTCGCTACCAGATTTTGAAAAATATTTTTTTCATAAATCACAGAAATTCAACAAAATTTTCACTTTGATCAGCTAAAACTCGGCGTATTGAAATTTATTCACATAAGTTATTAAACTCGCGGAGTTATAGCTGGGCAAGGTAAAAATTTTGTGGAATTTTTGCTAAATACTCTCTAAAAATTATAAAGAGAGCTAAACCACTTTCCTCTCCTAATGTGCGCAAAATTAAACACTGTCTGTTTACTTTTACATACCAAATTTGTCACGTAGAGAAAACTTACACATAAAGTGTTTAAAATTGACTAAATACAAGTACTTAATGTTTTATTATTAGTAAAAATATATTTTTACTTTCAAAAGTTTTGCAATTTTAAACATTTTATGTGTATATTTATGTGTATTTTTTGAACATCTCACGTTTAAAATCAAACCTTGAACATCTTTTACGTATATTTACGTATTTCTGTTCGAAAAATAAACACTTTTCAGTAGTAGTTTTACATGCACTTTTTAGAGTGTACTAAAAAATCTTAAATGTTTTAAAACTTTGGTTTGAAATTTTCGTTGATGTCTTAATTTTTGTACGTATTCGTACAACAAAATAAACAGGTGCCCCATTATTTGCATATTTCAAGGACCACCCTAATGTACATAGGCATGTAAATCCATGCACGCATTTGCTTACATTCATAACTATGAAGTTGTATACCTCCTACCCAGCCATTTGCTGGTATTTTATTAGTGCATATGTATATGCGTGGGCAATGCGTGGCTTAGTTACATGCTTGTCTGGCTATTTGGCCGATTAATTCGGTGGCTGGCGTTCGTGTAGGAAATGAAATTATTATCGGAAGTTACAGGTTAATTACATTAAATTCACTCTACTCATTCGCATGTGTATGCCTTCGTACTTACATATATAAACTCGCACATACATACATATACACTTAGGCACATATGCATGTATTTATATACATATGTATGTAACTGTTAAATGCTGTGTATGAGCTCGAAAATAAGATATTCGGCAGCAAATTCTGGTCTGATCCTTTGCTTGCGGCGGCGTTTATGCAGAGGTTTAAATTAAAATTTCACAAAGCAAAGCTTAGCTGTAAAGCGAATTTAGTCGGATATTAAATTTAATAGTATTGGTTAGGAGATTTACGCGACATACACTACTTAAACTCATATTGATGCTTACGTACATAGGTGGCTTTGGCAGTATGAGTGTGAGCCTGGTAGCAGTGTTTGCCTACCATCTAAATTTTCAAACCCAACACATGTGCCTCTCTCTAATGATGACGCATTGTCAAGAAATGCCTGACAGCAAGTACATCGCGACACAAAAGCCTTTAGCATTCCACGTGCGACGCTCATTCGCCCAATTTTCGCATTTAAATTTCGACCTACTTGGCATGCAACATCAACAGCGTATTATGGCCGTTTGAGAAAACGTTTGTGGCAAGTTATTAGTACTACACATATACATACATACATACTCCTGCCCTGCTATGCTGCAGTTTGCTCTCTTGGTAGGCGCTGTGGCATGCACTTCATTTCTATTCAATTGTGAAAATTGGTGTCGCCTTCTGTTTGCCTTCGAGTAACTTCAACGCCAAGGTGCATAATACGTCTACGCGTGCATTCATAGACAGTTAGTTGATGGCTGGAATGCAACACAAATAGTTGCGCAATCAATTGGTATATTATTGATTGATGTTGCATGCCACGTTCATGCAAATTCAACGCGCATTCAATGGTAGGTAATAGAGCGTAAATTCTGTGGTTGCTTCATAACTTGTAAAGTCGCTATTGCCACTTCTAGCGATTGAAGATATTGTATGTACATAAGTACGTTCTGCATTAATCCGAAGTACAATGCTCAACTTCGTAAACTAAGTTTCAAAAGAGGGGAATAAGGAGTCCACTTGCAAATTGAATTCAACTAAAAGAAAACTTTCGAAGGGTATTGAAATGTAAAAGCAAGCAGGAAATGAGCAAAACGCACACAGTTATTGAGATTAACTCCACGTTTGGAGGAGGCTACCGGATTTCTGTTTTTATTCTTTGATTTATACAAACTTGTCTTGACATCAGCGTTTGAGAGATTTTATTTGTAACTATCCTGCTAATGGTTGACTGCCACTCACGTGGAAATGGTCACAAATGATTCTTGTGCGTACGGTTCAAATCGCAGCTCACAACGTCCGTTTGTAAGCGAGCTAAAGTGAGAAGGCATAAAACTTCGTGTGCGCTGGGTTTGGGTCCCTCCATGTTAAAATCACGCCCAATGAAAAACATAAAGCAGTCGCGGATGAGACCCCCTTTTTCTGATGACGAGCACGGAGAATGTATTAAGGACTATGATTTGAGAATATCCTGAATCTTAATGCGGAAGGTGCCTATGCCCTGCTGGTTTATGTCTTCGAGAAGACTAAGGCTGACATCACCGCCATCCAAGAAATGCGATGGACGGGGTCAAGGCAAGGTAAGCGTGGAACCTTGCGACGTCTAATATAGTAGTTTCTATGTAAAGGAGTGCAAATTCAGTGTGAAATTTGTGGTGGGAGAGAAACTCCGTCACCGAGTACTGATGTTCACCCTGGTGGACGAAACGTCCGATAACGTATTGAGGCTGATCGACTTCGCTAGGGCTCGAAACATGGTAATATGTTGAGTACTATGCCCCAGCATAAGGAATAAGGAGATCCACTAAGCTTCGTGGCTCTCTCCAGATCGAAAAAACGAGAAACCAAATCAACCATGTTGTGATAGACGCACGGATGCTTCCACTGTTTTAGACATACGTACACTCCGAGGGCCAAAAATCGACTCGGACTACTATCTTGTAGCAGCCAACGTCAGCGAACTGATTGGACCTTATCAGTGTGGTTTAGGTCTGGCAAATCCATCATAGATGAGTTATTCGCAATACGCTAAATCTTGGAAAAGACCCGCGAGAATAGGATCGGCACACACCATCTATTCGTCGATTTCAAAGCCGCTCTCAACAGCATAAAAAGAAGTTGCCTTTATGCCGTGATATTTGAATTTGGTATCCCCGCGAATTTAATATGCCTGTGTAAAATGACGTTGAGCAATACCATCAGCTCTGTCAGAATAAGGAAGGACCTTTCCGAGCCAATTTATATCAACCGAGGTTTCAGACAAGGTGACTCCCTTTCGTGTGATTTCATAAATCTGATGTTGGAGATGATAATAAGAGCCGCAGAACTGAACCGCTCAGGGAAAATACTTTAACAGAGCGTACAATTGCAAACATATGCCAACGACATCGATATTAGTGGTAAAAAGCAAGAGTAAGTCTGCTCAGCCTTCTCGGAATTAGATAGAGAAGCAAAGCGAATGGGTCTGGTGGTGAACAGAGGACAAAACGAATTATGTCTGTCAACACACAAACAGTCAGAGCATACGCGTCTTGGCACACATGTTACCCATGTCAACGGAAGAATCACTCTTGGCAACAAATTCTACTTTGGACTGAGTAGGTAATGGAGAAGTAAAGTCCTCTCTCGTCGTACAAAGGTCACACTCTATAAGTCATTCATCATGCCCGTGCTGGATCATATGTCGCGGAAAGATGTTGCGCAAGATTTACGGGCCTTTACGCGTTGGCGATGGCAAATAGCGCAGCCGATTTAAAGATGAGCTTTATGAGCTTTACAACGATATAGACATAGAGCTTTCCTCTTCTTACGTTACATCCAATAGATACCAAAAATTGGGTCGATATTCCACTCAGTAGGGTGGAAAAGTATGTTCTGGACTTCGGTCATTAGGTCGCCATGGTCGTTTTAACAGAAATTCGCCCTGATTTTGGAACTCTCCGTAAGTCGCCTAACTCTCTGGTGAGATTTTCGTGCGTTTTCAAAATCGGAGAGAATTTCACGCTCTACGCAGTCACGTCTTTCGGCCTATCTTGTGAAAGCATGCCTTCCGTCTATCACAACATGGTCGATTTGGGTGGTTGTCAGCCTTTTTCTGCCGACATTATAATCCTACAGCAAATATTAATTCTAAAGGTAAAGTTTTTCTATTATATTTTAAGACCCCAATTTCATAAACTAAACACAAAAAGACGTGAAACAATTTTTTCAAAATTCTCTTCCTTGGTAAAAGGTCCAATCAACATTTCACTTTAGAATGCTGCCACTGCCTGTGTTAAATAGGAAACAAAATAAGAACCAGTTTCAGAGCGCCCTCACTTTCTACGCTCCAGTTGTCCCAAACACACTTACATAATTATTCGTTTGTGGCACGCAACAAACATCTAGAAAATGCCAGCAAATGTTATGCACTTGTAACATTTTTCGCAATGCCACATTTGTCACCACTTCACTTTGTTGCTTTGATGCTTTGTTGCCACCTGCCAGCAGCTGCCATCTTCTTGGGTATCTGGGCAAATTTGTCTCGACTTTTGAGCAGCCATGTACCTGTAACATCCCTTCAATGAATCCCAGCATTGAGTGGCAGAGAGTTCAGGCGTATGTATGTATGTATGTCGGTGAGGCAATGTCCAATGTACACAAAATTGATGAAGGCTTCGTATTCATCGAGCGACACGCACCAACGATCAAGTCAATTAGCGAAACCTGGCAGGTGTGCATTCTTTTGATGAGCTTCACGATTTTCACACACTCGTGCACACACTTGACACACACAACATACATACATACATACATACATGTATATTTATGTAGTTTACCTGTCCACTTGCTCATGCTGATTGCCTGTAACAGTGATAGAAGTGAATGAAAAAAAAAATAGGCCATCATATGCCAAGTCCTTGACGATGCCAGTCAACAGTGCAACATCAACAATGACATCGACAGCGATAGCGCATCGGCGTTAGCTATATCACCGGCGACAGCGGCATCGACAACGGCAACGGCAACGCCCACGGCTACAGCTGCTCTGCTCAACGTTCGCGGCTTTGTGTGTCATGAATGAGCGCTGCGGCATACAAGAACACAACGACAGGGGTGCTACCGCGCTTTGACGTGGCTTTTGTGCTGGTTTTGCATTTGGTGCCACGTAGGCCGCCTGAAATATGTCAATCATGAAATTGCGCGACCTGTCGTGGCTGTGATTTTTTTTTTTTAGCTTAGCTTGGCATTTTTGTGCGCATTTTTGGGTTTGCTGTCAAAAATCGACCCATAGGCGGTTGCGCGGAGGAGCGCGTAATTTTTTGTGCTATTGTTTCCATTTTTACCATTTTGTCTGATATGAAATTTTGTCAGGCGCGGAAATTGCACGCTTCTATGAACGTGATGATTTACATTTATTTGAATATTTTCACATTTGATAAATTTGGTTGGCAATTTAATTTGCACGAAATCTGGTTTCAATGCCGAAAAAGAAAATTATGAGATTTCGTTCGGCTTATCCGATGCTCTGACAAGAACAAGAAATATATATATTTAAAATAAAAGGGAATTTAAAGAATAGAGGATTTGGGGATTTACTCGAACGTAGCAGACAGAGATGTTAAAAATACTTGTAAAATAAAATTCAAAAAGAAAATACAAATACATCACAAAAAAGTAGATATTTGAAATACAAATACAGACTACTTTTACAAAAACTATTTAAATACAAAGTACGAATTTTGAAAACACAAATACATTTAGAAATACTTTTGAAATCACACGTACATACTACATATCTATGTACATTAGACTGCGTCACTCCACATACAAAAAAAAAATCGGTACTCTGGTTTCATTGGAATTATAAACTCTATATTATATTTTAAGACTTCCACCAAAATATTTCGTAAAAATATTAAGATTAATGTGAGCTGGACCGATTTGAAAATACCTCCAAAAATGGAGTTTTTTCTGAATAAAAATAGTTTCTTAAAGGGTTTTTTGAAAAAAAAATCCCCTCAAACGACAAAACGGTTTAAGCTTTAAAATTTGCATAAAAACATACAAACAAATTTTTCTACGGAATCATAATAATAAAATTTTTGATGCTGTTTTTCAAAGATTGGTATAAAAAAAAAAAATTAATAACTGAACCTTAACTATTCCGATATAGGGTTGTGAGGCATCATTGGAAAGATATTTTCTCACCCTTTTTAAGGTAAGATAAACGAACTTCAATATTTGATTTGAAACAAAAAAGCTTTTAAATCTAATGTTATTCCCTTTCACGGAAAAATACTGCCATTGACCCACAATTACTCCTTGACCTTAAAAAAATTGGCAAAAAATTGTTTTTTTGGAAAAAACATGCAAAATCCACCAGATTTATTTAAAAAAACTTTGCACGTTTTATTACACTAATATTATAGATTTTGCGCGACGATTTTCAAACCACGATTTAAGAATTGCATTTTTGATTGCATTGTTTTTTTATTTGCATGCAGCTGTGCATCCTTCTCACAATTTTTTTGAAGTGCACGGCGTTACGGTATCAAGTTCGGCTCTATGAGGAAACTGAGTACCTCACGTCTTCCTAGCATTTTTGTCTCAATATTCCCGCACATTTTCCAATTGGAGATGATTGGAAAGGAATTGGATGATGCTGTTGGTAAAAGGTGGTACTTCCATTTATACCGATGGCGCAAGGTTGGAAAAAGGAGTCCGCTGGGCTCCATTACTTTAAGGATGATCTGCAGATGAGATAATCATATTTCCTGCCTGATAATTGCACTGTCTTTCATGTGAAGAACTTTGTCATAGAGAAGGCGGCTGGTCTCATACAAAATTATCAGAGATTCGTTGACAGCCAGGTGGAATTGAAAATATTGGGTTCCAAAGATGTACAGTCGAGAGTAGTTCGGAAATGTAGTGCATGGTTGACTTCATTGAGTCACGTAAAAACAGCTCTCTGCTGGGTTCCTATACATTCGCAATATTGAAGCGAACGAAATTGCCGAGAAATAGGCTAGGCACAGCTTGGAAATGCAAATTAGCGAAGCATCTAAGGGGTATTGAAGAATACACCGCCACCCTAACTTATGACCAATGAATCAATATTAAAGACCGTAAGATCTCAAGATCTTAATGGGCAAGACTCAAGAGGAGTCGCACTAAAGAATTATTGACGCTTAACAAATCTGCAGTAGGGGCTTTTACCGCCGTGGCGTTACCACAGGGCACTGTGCTATAGCACCAATGCTCCATTAGTGGCATGTGCGAACAAGCTACTGCTGCAGACGTTGTCGAGATGAGGAAGAATAGGAATATATTCACTACTTAGAACGCCATTGCACAGCTCTTCACACAAGGCGTCTCATGCATTTACTAGTTTGTGGGATAAAACAGAGGTGAAAATATTGGAGCTCAACAGCTTCATCCAGGATAGTAAATGGTTTGACAGACTTCATACTGACATTATGGATTAACCTCGGTTGGAAGGATGTGCCCAGAACTCACAGAGGGCATTCACAATGAGCAAATCTGCATCCGAGTGGAAGTAGGAGTCATTCGTACGCGCCTTCCAAACCTAACCTAACTTAAAGATTACAACTGATTCGACTTTTAAACAGGTGGTAACTCTTAAAAATATTATTGGGATCCATATTGTGATAGCATATTCAACTTATTAATTAAATGAATTTGCTTAATGAAAGTTGGCAACCCTTTTTAAAAATATTTCTTTACTAAGCGTAGGTTTTTCTTTGCCACCAATATTGCAATACTTCATTTAACTTATTAATAAATTTTTATTATTCTCTTTAAATAGGTGGCAACAGTTTTAAGATATGTTTTCGTAATAAAGCCTTTAAAATTTCGATCACTTGGCATCCATATTATAAAATTTCTTTGAGCTTCGGATTTAAATTGAACTTAAATTAAATTCGCTGTCTATGTGCCACATTTTATTCAAATACATACTTATGTATATGTATGTACATATTTTTGGACACTTTTTGTGTTTATTTTTACTTAAGTGTTCATAACTGCTACATTTATTATTCAATTTAGATAACTATATTCTTATTGTATTTGTAAAAGATCACACTTTGGTGTCCTGGAAATTAACGGAAATTAAAAAAAAAAATGTTGCATATTGATGTTTATACCGCAAGTAAATTTTTTTTTTTAAATGAAATTTGCTCAAGTATACTTAAAAAATTTTTTATATATGAGAAAATGAGCGTAATTTGGGCAATTTAGGAGAAGGAAAATCGAAAAATGCAAGTCGGTAAAAAAAGCTCAGATACGACAAATGTGCATATGAATATCATTTTATACACAATGTAAACTTCACTAAAAACATTATTTTAAAATTTTAAACGTTGTCCTTAAATGTCCATTGCGCTCCTTTAGACTTAAATTATAAGTGGGATTTCGGATGTTGCATATAAGCATACATATACATTTTGTATCATCGATCATCTGTATATCAAATTCCTTCCGCCTAAATCGCTCAAATTACGCACTGTGCACCGCCAGCAAAAAAAAAATTTCAAAAATCAACATAAATTCCTAGTAGCTTGCACAATATTACACTAAAATCCACTGGAATTTCTGGAAGCTACTACTACACATTTCTTCTCATATTCAGTTTAAGCGGAAAATTTCATATTTGGTGGTCGACAAGTGTAATGCACTACAACAAACGAACAAATTAAATAACCCGCATAACTTTTAATCCAAGTCACTGCCGAAAGTCATTCCTCATCTACATTGGATATTATCTACCTGAAAATTACAATTTTATGCTGAAAATATAAACCACAAAAGAAACTTTGATTATTCGCATTATTCCAAAAACGATTTAAAATTCTAACTTTTGTTGAAAAGAATAAAAAAGTATAAGCACCGAAATGAAGCGTGCTGAATATGCAGCTGGAAAAAGATGAAGCCAGTTGTACAAGCACTTACGCATGCACGCACACGCACACACGCACACAAACACGTACGCAGGAGCTCTTGCACTTACATACTACATACATACATACATATATGGCAGGGCAGCAGCAGCATCTGAAATGCCATCACAGTTTACCAATTAAACTTCTGCAACTAGTGGCAAGCACGTACTCGCCTGCTCAGCTACTCAGCTGCTCATTTACATAGCACCGGGTACTGTCGACATCGCTTTAATTTATAAAATAAGAGTGATGACGGAAAACGCAAACTTTACAACTAAGTGTTGCACTTTGTTTTTTTTTTGCATTTTCCATTTTTTTTTGTGTAGCATCGTTCTTCATTGTTGTTGTCGAGTTTATTTTTCTCTTTGCCAAGTTGCGTAGAGTTGATGTGCTGCAATATGGCTGGATGGGCGAATAGTTGAATGGCTGGACGGTGGTGCTCGCTAGTTGGTACAGAGTTGGAGCGCCAATTTTACAAGTTGAACGTCAAAGCCACGTGCTGCAACTCTCATTGCCCTGCAAAGCCATGCACCACCTCACTGACTGCTCTTTGGCACAAAGCACTCCCCATCGCACCGTTATTTACATTTTGCTATTTACATTCAGTGAAAAGTCGCATTTTTCCTGCTTCCATTAACTTGCTGCACTTCCGCCCCGTCAACCAATCAAACCCCCCGACCCCACCCGCGTGCTTTGGTTACTCACAATTTTTGTTGTTGTTGGCCAGCGTGGTTTTGTTGCCCTAGCCCCTGTCCGCTTATCGGTACGACGTTTGCTGGCGCACATCGTTGGAAGGCTGCTAACGCGTCTATTTTGTATGCAAAACGATTTATTGCTTTTCCGAATGACTTTCGACCAAAGTTTTTAGGTCGTTCCTCATACGCCGTGGCGGGCAAACTATGTATATACATACATACATACATACATACAAATATACATATGTATATAACTTAACTCAAGCTGGGCGAATGTGGCGTGTCTTCGCTCGCCCCGTTGCGTCTATCGTTTTCGTTCTATTCCTGCTCGCTTGCTGGCATTGTGTGTGTGTGTGTGTGTGTGTGTGAGTGTATGTGTTTGCAGCACATGTCAGTGCGCGGCGTGCATTTGCATATCCTCCTCTTGGCTGCATTTCGCCAAAGCGCGCTTTGCTGTGCGCCGTCCTGCATTGCGTTGCGTTGCGTTGCGAAGCGATGGTGCCGTTGCAGGCTCCTTTGGTCGCTATGCGTTAATCCTTGTCGTGGCGTCCTTGTCACGGCAACCTTACATAACGGAAATCAATATTTTCCCCGAGTTAGTCGGTTCGTTGGCTTAGATTTTTATTGTTTTTTTTTTTTTTGTTTTACTTTGGGTTGGCACTGCTTTTATTGTTGTGCCATTTTTTCTTTTTGTTTGGTGACATCCTTCCTTGCTTGCTGTCCAATGACACTGACTGGCTGACTGGCAGACCGCCTTGCTCGCCTCGGTGCCTTGGTGCCTTGGTGCCCTGGATGTCAACAGTGTTTGCTGGCGTTTGCTCTGGCATTAACTTCGGCTGCAGCCATTGCGACCACTGCGACCACTGCTATTGTTTTTGTTGTTGTTGTTGTTGGTCGTGTTGGTGGTTCCGGTTATGTTGTTGGCCAGCAGTGCATATAAATTGCAGTATGCAAACTTTGGGAAAAGGTCCTGCCATCATGGTGTGCTCGAGAATGGTATGTAGAAATGTTTAGTGCCTGTGCCTAGAGCGTTTTTTCTCCTGCATATGTACATACATACATATGCGTATGTATGTTTGAGTGCATGTCTGCCATGATTATGTCTAATAGATGTCCAAGTCAATCTTTGTTTAAACGTTTGACATGCGCTTGACTCGACGCAGACACACAAGTGCCTGGGTAATAATTTGCTGCACTTACAGGCTGATTGAAAGCGATTTGTTTTCCTGGTGTCTTGGTGGTGGTGGTGATGCATACTTGCCGATATGTTGGGTTAAAAAGCACTTTGAGCGGATGAGTGCAGAAGTATGAATGAGAAATATGAAAACTAAGGCATGTGTGATTAGACATTTTCTTCTAGTTATACATATGTTTATGAATGTATGTATGCATGCATGTGGAACTAAGTATTTAATGCTTATAAGAAAGTAAATTATGAACTTCTCTCTTTTTCGTTGCAGATATTCATCAATGGGATATTGGTTTTGCATAGAGATTAAGGAACTCTTAGTTTAAGGTGAGTCGATTAATTTAGAATGTTTATTTTATAAAATGATATGTGTTCCAGCGCCGAGGGACGCAAAGAAATAAAAACGGACAATATTTCGTTTTATACGAGCGGTGACAAGCAAATGATGGCTTCACGCAATTTTTATTTCCTAGTAAGGTTATGAGGTGGGTTTTATCGAAGGCTGAGGTAACTCAGCCGCTCCAGGGTTGGACGAAGGCCCCACTTATCTCCACTGAATTAAATAAACGCAATAGTTTAAAGTAGAGAACACAACCACACACATGCGGCTGTTCGGCCAGAATACCGGCACCTTGAGGTCTAAGAACTGATAGGGAGAGAGAAAGCAACTGAACGGTGGCCGGCGTCACGGTTCAGAGTGCGGAAATTGTGCGGTGGTTCATGACGGTGGAGATTGTTCGGTGATTAATGGTAGTAGTAAGGGCTCTGCGGTGAACGCTCGGTGGCCTAAATAGTGGCGAGGGTGGTAGTCGCCCCCGTAGTGAGAACAGTCTCGGTGGCCCTAGTTATGATAACGGGCCCCTTTTTTTTGACAAAGGGGCGGCAGCCCTGAACAGTGATGGTGACTGGGCGTACCTGAGGCTTCTGATGCTCTTGATGGGTAGTAATGATGACCCGGGGGCGGTGATAGCGTTAGCGGCCCGGATGTTTGTCGAAGCGGACAACTCCGGCCCTGTTGAGTAATGACGGTGACTGCGGCCTTGGATGGTGATGGCGATGATGTGGGCGATTCTTACAGAAGGTACGTAGCGGTTCTCGGTAGCGGTCTGGCCTAGGGACGGCAATGACGGTGCTATTGGCGACTCAGTGCGTGGACGACCTAGTAGTTACTGTGACGGGAAAATTCAGCCGCACTGTATAAGAGGTTATGAGTGCAGCTCTGCGCGTGGCGTAAAACTGGCGTGTCAATTAGGACCTCAGCATAAACCCGCAAAAGGTTGTTCTGGTACCGTTTACATGAAGGTACAAACCAAACATTGGCTGGGTTACATTTGGTGAAACAATTCTTGAATACTCTGACGAAGTCAAATATCTCCGGGTTACCCTGGATAAGATAGTTAATTGGACTTCCCATCTAGGCAAAACTCTTAGCAAAGCCACCCGAGCCTTAGGGGCCTGTCGAAGGCTTTTCGGTCGAGCATGGGATCTAAACTCCAAACTAATAGAATGGCTATACCAAACTATAGTCCGTCCGATTTTAACTTATGCCTCTATAGTCTGGTGGCCAAAAACGCTGCAAAAAACTGTAATATCACATCGGAACAAACTCCAAAGGATGGCTATACTGTCGGTGATAGGAGGAGTTGCTCCTGGAGGGAGATTCTGTAACTAGTTAGCGACACTTTTCGGATCGCTATCGCACTTTTTGACGCAGGATAGAAATGTTTTTGCCTCAAAAAGTGCGATAGCGATTCAAAAATTGTCGCTCACTGGTTACAGAATCTCCCCCCTGGGCTGGACCCCACTTTACATTTTTCTCCAAGCAGTAGCTGCTTCGAGGAATTTGCAATTGCAAAATTCGGACAGTACTTTTTAAAACAAGACACAACACAAAGTTATTTTGAGTAATATACCAGGTGTAGGAATCTGCGAGTTCTCCGAACGTTATGTCAAAAGAAATCTGCTTTGGAAGGAAATTCCGGGTCAAAATTCCGGAGCGAGATATCAGGTAAAATGGTTTACCAAAACAAGACCCCAGAAATGTACACTGGCACACAAACGGAGCAAAAAAGATGGAGGGCAGAGCAGGGGCAGGTGTCTTTGAACCTGGCACCAAACTTTCTATTGCAATGGGTACTTGGTCTACGGTCTTTCAGGTACCTCCTGGCAATTCCAATTAGTGCCTGACTGAACCTTGCGAAGGGTTGAAAACGCGATTTTTTTTAGTTATATTTTCAGATAGCTAGGCGGCCATAACGGTAAGGAACATGGTATTACTATTCTGGGTAACAGGACACTGCGGGATCGTGGGCAACGAGCCCGCCGACGAACTGGCGCGAGAAGGTTCATAGTCCGTTATTGTGGGGCCGGAACCATTTTGTGGCCTCAGGTCATACCTCTTTTCTAGCTTTTTCATATTTCTATACTCCTCCATAGGGTCATTACTTTTCAGAGCTGTAAAGTACGATATGTTTTCCCGTAATAAGTAGCTCAAGGGCGCTATACTAATATCCATTCGTGTGAACAACCCCTATTATGAGCAAGTTAAAGGTCAGTATGCAGCTCTCAAGAAAACCAAAAACACCATATAAAATGACGTACAATAAATGACAAAGAAATTTTTTTGGTTTCAAATTTCCTTAAGGAAGTACGCATTTCTTAAGAAATTTACTACGCTTTCTACTACGGTTTTCTAAAGTTTTTTGTGAAAAAAGAGCACAAGATAACCCATGTTTGAAACAGATATATGTATATGCCCGTTCCATTATTTCGCGAGGAAGGAGTGAGACAGCAGGCTGTGAAGTATTAGATGTCAATATGCTTGGACACACACACACACGAATAATGGCAATTTTTTTGCTTGACCGTTTTCTTGTGAACTGCATACTGGCTAGCAAGCAAGAAATTTGGTCAATTACAGAAACTGGAAGCAAATAATGTTCATCGATTCTCAAGAAAAACTATGTGATTGTAAATTGAAAATATGGACAATGGCAGTCAGGCGTGTAAATATAAACTTTCGCAAACCAATTTATAAATTGTCGAATATGAAGTAGAATGTGCGTATTTATATTTTTGGAAACCCTAAATTTCTAGAAAAAATTTATTAGAAAAAAAGCAAAAGAATAATAAGTTTTCAGATTCTGTTAAAAAAGCTGTGGTGAGACAGAAATTTTTGGTGGAGACCGCAAATTTCTACTGTTAAACCATATCTGTCTTGCCGAATTTCTTACCATCTCTGTTTTAACATCAGCTCTCATTTCGATATGTTGAGACAGAAAGTTGCCCACATGAGAAAACAAGACAAAGTTAAAACAGAAATTTGATAGATGTTAAGACACATTTAGTAGAAAATGGAGACGTGGGATTAGGCAGATAGGCAAGTGATCAAGTGCATCCCTCTTGGCGTTGAGTTTTGAAATACAAGTGCTTGATTAAGTACTTGCCTGCCTGCCTGAATTACTTGCAACCCATGGCGTATGAGTTATCTATCAACACATTTAAATATGTACATAGTCCGGTTCAAAGGAAAATATTCAAGGCATACAAAATGTTTATTTTTATAACGGATGTAGTTCTGTTCATAGATTAGAAGATGAGTTACTTGAATTTAGTGGGCTAAGAAGTTACTCTAAGTCGGCGGGGTTTCAGAAGGATGTATAGTAAGTACTGAATAAAATCTTAATATCACACTTTGAAATCCAGTCATAAATAAACAAGGTAGCAATAAGTTTCTATTTTGGCTATTTTACCATAAAATCCTCTCAAGCTTTCAAAGAGGGTCATTGAACACTTTCTTTTGTATGGTGGCCAAGCCAGACTAGATGTCATGTTTCCATTTTGAAAATAGTTAGGGTGGACTTTAACCCCAACTTCGAAACTAAAGATTCCACTTTTGATGCGAAATCGACATTAAAACTGCATCTCGCGTTTTGCCTTGGAAAGTACCTTTGAAAGAATATTTTNTTAGAAGATGAGTTACTTGAATTTAGTGGGCTAAGAAGTTACTCTAAGTCGGCGGGGTTTCAGAAGGATGTATAGTACTGAATAATTTCTTAATACCAACCTTTGCAATCCAGTCATAAATAAACAAGGTAGCCAGAAAGTTCTTTTTTGGCTATTTTACCATAAAATCCTCTCAGGCTTTCAAAGAGGGTCATTGAACACTTTCTGTTGTATGGTGGCCAAGCCAGACTAGATGTCATGTTTCCATTTTGAAAATAGTTAGGGTGGACTTTAACCCCAACTTCGAAACTAAAGATTCCACTTTTGATGCGAAATCGACATTAAAACTGCATCTCGCGTTTTGCCTTGGAAAGTCCCTTTGAAAGAATATTTTCGAAAAAAGCTTTCTCATAGCTCTTTCCATTAGCATCGATGTTTTGAAATATTTTGATTAACTTTTGACAATATTTTCAAAATAACGCTTTCTTACACCTTATTTGTTTGTCAGCCATATTGTAATACGTCATTGTTAATACACTTAGAAATAACCGAAATCATAAGCTATTTTTGTCATAAATTTGAATCAAAGTGATTTTTTATTCCTTAGCAGGGGGCAAACCTGGAAAAATATTTTGAAATAGATACTGCTTCCCCAAAACACTTCTCATTTGCTACCTACGTACATGGAAATAATTGATTTAAATTGTTAATTGAATTGACTCCGAGTTTATTNCATGTTGAAATATTTTGATTAACTTTTGACAATATTTTCAAAATAACGCTTCCTTACACCTTATTTGTTTGTCAGCCATATTGTAATACGTCATTGTTAATACTCTTAGAAATAACCGAAATCATAAGCTATTTTTGTCATAAATTTGAATCAAAGTGATTTTTTATTCCTTAGCAGGGGGCAAACCTGGAAAAATTTTTTTGAAATAGATACTGCTTCCTCAAAACACCTCCCATTTGCTATCTACGTTCATGGAAATAATTGATTTAAATTGTTAATTGAATTGACTCCGAGTTTATTAACAGAGGGTGGCAACCCCCTAAAAAATATTATCGAAAAAAGTTCTTGAACCGCCTTCACTTCTTGTAATATTTTATTGTTTATCGACGTTAAAATTTTACCAGGTGGCAACCCCTTTAAAATATATTTTCTGAATTAATCGTTTTAGGGCTCCTTTCGTTTGACATCCTCACAGTTGTAATATTTTATTTAACTTATTTATTGAATGTTTCGAACTTTGGAGAAAGGTGGCAGCTCTCTTAAAAATCCGTTCGGCCACTTAAGCGTGAAAAAAAAAACAAAAAACGTACGCTCATATCGCTCACAAACTTTCACATTTATAATAGCTCCATCGAAACGCCTAACGACCAAATCGATAGGCATTAAAGAACGCCGAATACCTCCATAATCTCTTTGGGAGCATACATATATTCAAGCAATACCGGGTATTCCGCAAAATGACGAATAAGACGAGTGCGCGAGAAAGGTGTAGGGGAGTCTACTTATCTGCACACATGCACAGCTTAATCACTTCTGCAGAAGCTGTAGAAGTTGAAGAAAAGAAAAAACAATTTTATCATAAAATCCTTTCAATAATTTCTATGCGAGTGCCACGATCTCCGGGCCACCACCTCTTCGAAAAGTTAGCTTAGGGAGCACTGCACTGAAGGGTCTACTGGGATTCGTCAGAAAATCAGAATGGTTTAGAGCCATTTATTACAGGTCTGGGCAAATCTTTTTTTGCTCGTCATAATGAGGCTACGCGATGGCCGAGAGAACACTATAACTTAACCTTCGGACATTAGCTTGGAGTTGGAAAACCATTTCATCTGTGCCCAAATGGGAACATATCATTTTTTTGCCTTCTCAAAACAGAAGAAAGCCGGATTTGTGTTAGTGCAGAAGGTCATAACTTTCGGCTTGGCAAATTTGTCATCGATAACAAAGGAGAGGTTGCATGTAACTACATATAAAACATATTCATACATTTACTTATATGTATATGCACACACAAACATCAGTACGTACCTGTTAAAATCTTTTCATGTGTAGATAATTTGTTTAGCTAAAAACATTTGAACACACTTAGCAAGCTAAGTGCAAAAGGAAATAAATTACGAAAAAAGAGATCGAGAGGATAATAACTAAACGGCAACACTTTCGCTGCTGACTTAGTAAAAGCAACACCTGCGTGTGTGGCTTGTTGTATTAGATATTGATGCAGAGCCAAAAATACATATATGAGTCCGACATACAGATGCTGTAGCCTGTGTGTGTGTGTGTGTGTGTGTGTGTGTGTGTGTGTGGATGCAAGCCTAGGTACAAATAGCCGCATAACATAAAGAACAGACGGCATCCGCACAACATAAAATATAAACTTTGACATCCGACGCATTTGCTGCTGGCGCAAAGCATCACTGCCACGCCAACTAATACACACACACACACGCACACACATTTCACAGTATTTCGTTCAACTCAACACACATATGTATATACAGCCAGCCATGGTTTATCAGGCATAGCATATTAACACTTATGCGCCTATAAATGTATACATCTACATAAATATGTATGTATGTATGTAAGTATTTGTACTTGGCTGCCGTATAATATTGCCTACTCCCAGTCTGATCATAAATTTAAATACCGCAAATCAAATTCAATTGTGTGAGAGTAGAAAACCCCTTTGTACGCCTCCAATGCACACCTTGCCGTTGCTGCTGCTGCTGCTGCTGCTGCTACTGAGTGCTGTTGCTGCTGTTGCTGCTGTGCCAAACTCAAATTGCCACACATTCTCGCCTACAACGTTTAAAACCGAAATTGCCGTATAAATGAAGTACTTACGATCATTGTGAAAGAAGAAGTGTGTCGACAACCTGAATGGGTGGGTGAAAGTGCGGTGAGCGCTGCAGACGAGTAGCTTTGGTTGGTGGTCGTAATGGTTATGCTGGCGTTGGTGGAGGGGTGCGAAACTTTTCTGGCATACGTTCCACATAAAATTGAGTGCCAAAAATTGTTAAATGGGGCGTACACGAAAACTAAGTTCACACAGCCATATACATTACATAGGTATGCAGACAGCTGCAAGTGTTTACTGAAACATGTATGAATCTTCTATAATGCTATATGTATGTTCAAACATATCTACATTAGGGTGGTTCTTAAATGTAGTAAACACATTTTTACATTAGATTACTTAAGCTACAACCCCTACGTCGAAGATGTCGCACAGGTGTTAAAGTTCAGATTACCCTATGAAGGCGTCATAACCGACTCAAATCGGGACAAAAACTTATATGTGATATCCTCGACTTTAGTAGTATCGAATTTGGGTATTAAATGAAAAAACAAAAAAAATTTAAATTTTTTGAGTCCATAGAGGCCTACATCGCCTTTGACCCCTTTGCGCCTTAACCGATTCCAATCGGGACCAAAATTTATATATGATATCTTCGACCGTGGTAGTATCGATTTTGGGTATTAGATGAAAAAAAAACATTAAAATCGGGAGCAAAAATTATATGTAATATCCGTGACCGTGGTATTACCGATTGAGGGGGTGAGACTAAGAAATTCTTAATTTGATTTTAAGGACCACCCTAATCTACACGCAAACATTTCATACGTGTTTGTGTGGCAGGCAAAACTGCCGTTGTTCTAATGAAAGTTCGCATGAATTTTTAAATTTTGCGCTGTGCCAACGGGAGCCAAAATATTTTGCTTTACTCTCGTTTTGCTGCTAGTGTTCACACTTTAAGGGCGCAACGGTGGCGTTATTAAGACAAATCTATGTACAGTGTGTAATAGCCTACTATAACAATTGATTTAAATATGTGGTTTATTTTTTTTTATACTTCGATATGAAATGTTTTGAAGAATAGCTTTTGAAGTGTTAGAAATTATAAAAAAAGGATAAATTTAATATACAGTTGCGAAAATATAAAAAGGCAAGAGATATTTCAGCATTTTTTGGACTCTAGTGTAGTGTAGCTCGTTATCTAACAAAAACCATGTAAGTCGAAATTTCAAACTTTGTTCAAAGATTTGCAAAATTTCATACAGTTCCATTAAAATTTGGAGCCTTTCAATTAGATTTCTTAGAAATATTTTGAGTGCGTAGTTTTGTAGACCATTCAATCTTAGTACAACAAAGTGCAAATTTTAAGTATGAGGAACTTACCGTTGATGTTTGGTATTTTTTTTTTGTGGAAGGTGTTGCTGATTTTTTCGATACAAAAAAAAAAAAAAAATTTAGAGCATACTCCGTATCAACATTAACTCTACGCTACTTTAAACTTGCAATTACTAAAATTTAATGGGCTACAAAACTGCATACCCAAAAAAATTCTAAAAACTTTAATTAAAAGGTTTACAATTTTGCTGAACATTGGTTTAAATTAGTCAATTTTTATAAATGTTCTACAGAGTTTGAAATTTTAATTAATATTTTTTCTTAGATACTAAGCTACTATATATGCACCCAAAATTTTTTAGCAAAGACTTGGTAAAATGTCTCTTGCTTATTTACGTCTTCGCCACCGTATGTTTCAAATGTATTCTTAGGTAGAGGAGCCAGGCCAAAGATATTTGAGTAAATTGTATGAGCTTGAGTTACTAATTAACAGTTTCAACGACCTACGACAGATTTAAGGACCTTCATGGGACTGACGTTTAGAGCATACTTACGCAATAGAGTGTTCACTATTTTAATAAGCAGCTTGTTTATAAGTAGTAGGGTCGACTTGAGAGAGCTTTGGTCGTGTGAATATAAAAAAAGTAAGTGCGCCTTATATCTATTTTGTCTCATAACCAATATTCATACATACATACATACATATGTACATTTGCGTTTGCGTAAGGTTATATTTTTGGTTTTTTTTCTATCTAGATCCCTACATTAACAAAATCCGATAAATAATCGATAACAAAAATCGATAAACATATCGATAACACAATCGACAAATAATCGATAACAAAAATCGATAAAAATATCGACAACAAAATCTAAAAATTATCGATAACAAAATCGGTAAAAATATAGATAACAAATTTGTTTAAAATGTTGATAACAAAATCTATAACAACATCGATAACAAAACCAATAGCAATATCGATAAAAATATCGTTCAAAATATCGATTACAAAACGGATAACAAAATCGATAAACATATCGATAAAAAGTCTATAAAAATATTGATTATTGCATCGATATGTTCCGAAAATGTCTATAGGAAAATCGATATAAATTTCGGTAACAAAATCGATAAAAATATCGATAACAAGAACGAAAAAAATATCAATTATTATATCGATAAGTCCCAAGAATCCCGCAAATCTCAATCCCAAAGTAGTTCCTCTTGAGTCTTTGTATCTCCATCGATATCCTTTTCTCTATAAACACCTTTATATATATCTTTCTTCCTCTATCTTCATCTTTACCGTTATCCTCTTCGTAAAAGTCCTGGTAGAAGTGAATGCATATAGGATTCTTCATATATCGTCGGCCGTAGCGAAACCGTATTGTGTGAAAGAATAATGCCTACTTTCAATAAACGGACTTATTCCACGGTTATCCCTTCGGCCCGGTACACTATTTACAATAGAAGCATAAAGCTGTGGAGATTCAATATTTTTAGCCTCGTTATCTTCTCCAAACTTTTAAAAAAGCATGGCATTGACACGGAAAGTCGTGAATCGATTCCTCTTCTTCCTCACCTTGACAGAGGGAGCTTGTTGGTATACGACATCGATGATGCATTGGTGCTATGGCACACAATGTCCTGTGATAGCACGGGTAGGAGCCCCTACTGCAGATTTGTTTAGCGTCAATAATTGTTAGTTACGGCTGCGGTATATTCTCCAATTCCCGTTAGTGTAAAAAACGCTGATAGTAGGGAGACTTTGATACTTTTCGGCTATTTCGTTCCCTTAAATATTTCTATTGGAAGTTATTATTTCTTGGAACTTAATGATTTAAATGTCACCTGGCTGTCCGCAAATATGGTGACTCTCCCTGAGAGAGACCGATGATCCCGCATGAAAGAGATCTTCGCCTAACAGACGCTACAGTTATCAGCCAGGCGATAGATTGCCTTATTTGAAGGCCTTTGCAGTTCAGACCCAAACCGACTCCTTTTCCCATCTTCAAGCCATCGGTGTACATGAAAATACCATCATTTACTGGCAGTAAGCCGCATTCCCCATCATCCCTATTTGGAAACAAATATTGGAACCTTAAGACCAAAATCCCAGGAGGACGTGAAGTAATCAGCTTCAGTCTTCAATACTTTTAATAAGTAAATGTATCGAGTACATGATGATATCGGACGAACACTACTTCAAACAAAGTCCTTAAGTTAGGTTATCTTGGTTGCACTCATCTGCCATTGGAAAATGGCACGCTAGAAATGAAATCAATTCGTTGCTCTGATGAAGCACAAAGGTAGTAATTTGTCTTATGCTCGTTTACCGCTCTACCTGTTTTGCCGCCTTCTCTGAGTGGACGACGATGTCTTTTGTGTATATGGTGCCACTGTGTAGGCCGGTATATGTATTCTTTCGCATTTTCCAAAATCTTGTTTGGTCTCCAACAGCGCGGTGTGTCACTTCCTAACTTTGCACAGTATTTATAGAAAACTCTTCTCCATGCCAACAAAAGAGTATTTCGCAGGATTACATGCAATACCTCTCAAACCGTCTCGGAATGTCCTGGCACAAGATATTTCTGTGACACTTTGCCGAAAAGCCCATTGCCTTTCAATCCTGGTCTTATGGAAAGTACAGCCAGATATTTGCAGCTCTCAAGGGGCTGCTGCTGATTGAAGGAAATTGGAGTGCAGTGCATACCAGAGGTAACTTTAGGGAAACGTTTGATCAACTTTTGAAGTTTATTAAGACAGGCTATTTGAGTATTTTTGCCACCAAGCTACGGAAGATTAATCGAAAAACGAACGTAACTAGTAATTTGTTTACTTCGAATTCAGGCCCAGTGTACGATCAAGAAGTCTTCTAAAGGCCCACAAGTGTCGCGAGGTTTTACTAAGAGTTGTGTCAACTTGCCCAAATCAATCATCCTCTATTCAAATTTTTCATGGCTGTGGGGTTTCCCTTCTGTCAGCCCTCTTTCGCATACCCTCTTCAGAAGAAAAAACTCAAAAATTATACCCGCGGTTTTCCGACATGGTCTCTATGAATCAAAAGTTAACGGGCATGCGACGGTTAACATAAAAAACAGTTATAACAGGAATTTTCTATTTACAGAATATAATATGAAAAAAAAAAAATTTGAATAAATTGGAGGTCAATGCAAAAAATCGACATAAATTTTTTATGAGTTGTGTCTCTTTTGAAGAGGGTGTGCGATCCGAAATCTTCTAAAGTTTTAACACTATTCGAAGATTTTAGAGGTTTAAAAGTTTTTCAAGAACTTCGGTACGATGCTACCCACTGTATACATACATACATACATATTTATAAAAATGTCTGTATGTATACAAGAAAGTATGCATGAAACCCAACGCCCTAATTGTTTGCATATGCATCTAAGTACACATAAATATGCATGTACATAGATGTGCGTGCCTTGAACGCATATTGGGGAATGCTCAGAGCCGGCTCGCTCGGTTACTGCGGTTGTGGTTTTAATGGGGTGTACCACTTAATTTTTCTAAGTCAAATTTATTATTTTTTAATCACCCCCTAGGGTGTAGTTCGGTTTACCGTGTTTTGTTGTTGGTCGCTGTGTGTGTGTGTGTGTTTTTTTTTGTATTTTTTTTTTCGTTGCCAGGAGGTTCTATGGCATAAAAATATAAGTGGACTGCAGCGTTTTGCTGCTAAGTTTTGTGCATGAATGCCGGCGCAGCAAACTGAAGGGCCTTGTAAGAGCAAAAGTTGCTCGAAAAAGTTGGAAGTTTATAAAAGTAAGCTGGCATAAATTTGACCTTTTTTTTGGTGAAAGCAGACAAGCACACATCCATGCCGTCACGCCTGAAAACTCAAATTTCATGCATACGCAAGAGCCACACTTTATAGTAAAAATTTGTGAGTTTTGGGCTTCTGCTGCTGCTGCTGCTCCTGCTGCTACGAAGGGGGTGGTGCTGTTTGTTGTTGTGTGAAAAGCATTGAATAATCACTTGTATGATTTTCACATCGAGGTCAAGTGTTAACATTGTTAAGTTTGTTCCCGCTTACTTTTTTGGCTTTTTGTGTGTGCAGTTTCTTGCGAAATTGAGCGCTTTTCTTTTTTTTCTGAAAGAGAAATTTGTTGAATTAAATTGGGAATTTCCGCCATTAAGTACAATACAATACATACAATATTTGCTTGTTTCTCTGACTCGCTCGCCGCTCCTACAAATTGTAATTGTGCAAACAATCGCTTAATTGCGCATACTTTCTGCTTAATGCCCGCCTACAGCCGCCCTGATCACTACAGGGAGTCCTTAATTCCGGCTTGTTCCTTTTAACCCCATTGTCGGCAATTTTATTCTTTACTTTTTTATGCTCTTTACGGCATTTTAATACGTCGCTGTACTTTTATACTTCTTTCCAGCGACAAACATACATGTGTATGTATGTGTGTAACTCTGTTATGAATACAATTGTTATTTTACTGTATTTACCGATTATTTATTGCGGTTTTTTATGTCACCCGCAGATTGCGGACTACCATTTTTTGTCTCGGTAGCAGCAAGAAAATTAAATTCACTTAGTCACATTAATTGCCGGTGTTCTTTTCTGCTTTAATTTTGCTTAATTATTATTTTTTTGTTGTATTTTTTTTTTTTCGTAGCAAATCTGATGCAATTACTTATAGTCAGTTGCCTTCCGTTGTTTTTGTAAGTAAAGAGCTATAAATGAATTTTATCTACAGAGAACATTTTACATTTAATAATAATTAACTCTATTTAATTAAATTATGTAATTAATTTGTTTGTTAATTAGATGCCAATTTGGCTATCGTGGAACATGGTACATTGCGACCTTAAAGATCTAAGAATCTCTAAGAGAAGACCGAGACAGGGCCGTCGATAGACGGGCCGGGTCCAAGGTAAGATGTCATCGGATGGCCCCTTGAACTGAAATCTTTCTTTTTAGTAAACTTTATTAACCTCACCCCCCTGACAAAGAGAGAACCTCATTTACTCTCTTATTTATCCTTTCATTTGAGAGAAAACNTTTTTTGGCTTTTTGTGTGTGCAGTTTCTTGCGAAATTGAGCGCTTTTCTTTTTTTTTTCTGAAAGAGAAATTTGTTGAATTAAATTGGGAATTTCCGCCATTAAGTACAATACAATACATACAATATTTGCTTGTTTCTCTGACTCGCTCGCCGCTCCTACAAATTGTAATTGTGCAAACAATCGCTTAATTGCGCATACTTTCTGCTTAATGCCCGCCTACAGCCGCCCTGATCACTACAGGGAGTCCTTAATTCCGGCTTGTTCCTTTTAACCCCATTGTTGGCAATTTTATTCTTTACTTTTTTATGCCTTTTACGGCATTTTAATACGTCGCTGTATTTTTATACTTCTTTCCAGCGACAAACATACATGTGTATGTATGTAGTCGTATGTGTGTAACTCTGTTATGAATACAATTGTTATTTTACTGCATTTACCGATTATTTATTGCGGTTTTTTATGTCACCCGCAGATTGCGGACTACCATTTTTTGTCTCAGTAGCAGCGAGAAAATTAAATTCACTTAGTCACATTAATTGCCGGTGTTCTTTTCTGCTTTAATTTTGCTTAATTATTATTTTTTTGTTGTATTTTTTTTCGTAGCAAATCTGATGCAATTACTTATAGTCAGTTGCCTTCCGTTGTTTTTGTAAGTAAAGAGCTATAAATGAATTTTATGGAAGAAAATTTTACTTTTAATAATAATTAACTTTATTTAATTAAATTATGTAATTAATTTGTTTGTTAATTAGATGCCAATTTGGCTATCGTGGAACATGGTACATTGCGACCTTAAAGATCTAAGAATCTCTAAGAGAAGACCGAGACAGGGCCGTCGATAGCCGGGCCGGGTCCAAGGTAAGATGTCATCGGATGGCCCCTTGAACTGAAATCTTTCTTTTTTAGTAAACTATATTAACTTCACCCCCCTGACAAAGAGAGAACCTCATTTACTCTCTTATTTATCCTTTCATTTGAGAGAAAACCGAGTACAGGAACGTAAAAACTTGTAACTTCTGGCGAGCTGGGGAACGCTACCGATGTATGTAAAAGGTAAAAAAAAAAAACTTAACTGGCTTTTCGGTAGGCAAACATTCAGATGATGGATCCAAAGGAGATGATACGAGCAAGAGATTATCCCTATGTCAAAGTTCCGAGACTAGCTGGTCTATTTTGGTTCATGTGAGAGCTTAAAATATTTTTAATTTATGAAATAGCCTGACTGGACGTTCGACTTCAGCAACAGTCGCTGGAATAGTGCGGAAGAATCGAAGTGATAAGCAGATATTAGGGAATAATACGTACATCTTCACTTGTTTAACTTGTTTTAGGGTTGGAACGGATGAAATCTTAGGATCCTTTTCTTCTTGTCTTTAAAGGTATCATTTCTTCAATCAAAGCGATAAGTAAGGCATCGTAAGTTTCAGAGCTTCTTTGTTTAGCTCAAGGTTAAAAAAAAAAAAATTCATTGGAGATTCTTGAGAGCATCAAATCGTATCGTCACGTTTCCAAAATGTCCTAAAAAACGTAGCAGACTTTTCCTCAGAATTCGAATCAATGGGTTCTTAAAGTAATTTGTCACCGAGTTTCTTGTTCGACGGCGTTTGTCTTGGCACATATCTGAAGAGATAATATTTCGAGCTACGCATTTGCATTCCAGCAGAATTAACGACCACTTAGATATCTTAACGAAACTTGGTATATGTACTTATTTTTAGCGTAGGACGGACGGTATTGAAAATCGGCAAAATCGGACAATAACCACGCCTAATTTTGAGTAATACGAAAACTGCGATATTTTAGAAACTATTGAAGCTTATTAACTAAAAATTGATATTTACAATAACTTTTAGACGAAAAATAATAATACTCGAAATTGAAATCGGACTAAAATTACGCATCCATTTTATATAATGGTAAATTTCTTAGAAGCATTTGCCTCTCTTCCAGTCATCGCTAAGCAAGCTGGCTATCTATGTATGTATGTACATACATAATTGTCTCTCAATTGATTTCACTGTCAGTTGAATTGGCTCTTTTAAACTAATTGCGGTTTGTTAGTCTTGTTGACCTTAATTGGCTGAAAGCGCTTTTGTTGTCTGCTTTGGCAGGTTCATTAAAATCGACATAGTGTTGTAATTAAAATTTTACACAACATTCATGGCAAAACATTAACAAATATCTGTGATTTTCACTTCCAAGTATTCAGTAAAGGAAAAGGGAAACGAATTTAACGGTTATAACTTTCGTGCATACCCATGCAGTAAGCATCCGCAAGTGATTGCTGTGAATTTCGTTAATTTGAAGGAAGCAAACTCGACATCTGATTTACATAATAAGTGAGCTTTGAAAGCATAAAACATTATTATTAAATGCTTAATTTGCGTTTCGATTGCACTGATTTGGCATTGTATGTACAAAAAGAGAATCAACAACAGTTTACAGCTTCCAATTTAAGTAAGTGTTTCTGCGCGATTTGATAAAGCTTGAGGAGCACTTTGAAAACAATTGCTTTGGGCGTGAATTCGGCAAGAAAAAAAAAGGATTTTATGAAAAACAGCCACGAAGGCGAAATTAAATCTGGCGAAAACAAGTATTGCGAGTGAAAATTGGCGCCAGACTCGCAAAAATCACAAATCATATTCACATAAAATCAGCTAATAGCTGTAATTTTTTGAAAACTTTAAGGTACGGAACTCAATTGCTCTCTAGCTTAAAACAATGGTTACGCGAAAACCTTTATTTCTATGCGATTTTTTGCATATTCGTTTGTGTGCATGTATGTACATTAGGATGGTCTAAAAACAGTAAAGTCGGAATTTGTAATGCTCTCACCCCCTAGGATTGCTCTATATCGAAAAAAGTATACCCCTATTTTTCTATTTTAATATCAATAGGTCGCCGAAAACGCTCAAAGTTTTCCATGCACATATTTTTATATGGGAAAAATTAATTTGTTGGTAGAAATTGTATAGAATACTTGAAAGTCGATATTTTTCGATCGGAAAACTCTGGTTCTCTTCAGGAGACTTTCAATAATAATACCCAATTAATTATTTAACCATTTTTTAATACTAACGATTTTTTATTGGTCGTCCCATTGCATTTTTTTTTAACATAGTTGCGATAAAAAAATGGCTAAATAAATAATTGGGTATTATTACTGGGAATTTCCTGCAGATAAATAGAGTTTTCCGGTAGAAAACATTGGTTTTTAACTATTCTATACCGATTCTATGAAAAGTTGTTTTTCCCTATATAAATAAAATACATGGAAAACTTTGGGTGCTTTGAACGACCTCTAGATATTTTTTGATTTCAAAATAAAAAAATAAGGGTAAATTTTTTCGGTATAGAGCAATCCTAAGGGGTGAGAGCATAAAAATTCCGACTACACTTCTTCACATGCATTTTTGGACCACCCTAATGTACATACGTAGCCATGCATTCTGTGGCTGCGGTTCATTGAGGCATGCAAAACACGATTATATCTTATGGGGAGGCAAACGATTATTGCGCTCGCAATCCGAATGAAAGCAACAAAGTTATCCAGCAGCATAAACACTAAGCCAATGGCCACATCGGTGTGTAACCGTAATTGTGTGTGTGTGTGAAATCGCGGCTCATTCTCAATACAGTGTTTGGCATAGCCTTAGAATAGTTCCACGGGAAAGCTACTAGTTGTAAACTACAACTCTCCCAGTTTGCTTTTCAGCTCAAATAAATAGTTGGTATTCTGTATTATGGAACGAATTTCCGTCATCCCTTGTCAAATTTGGTTTGGAGACAAACCGGTTTCGGCGTTGTGCCATCTTCAGTGTCATTTTTCGTTCTGCATAATTTTTGTTGGTTGCTCGTATTTATACTCCTTGTTAACTACCTCTTTCTTTTGTTAGGTACGTCTTTTTAGTTTTGCAGTGTTTGCGGTACTCAATAGGTAGATGAATTGTTTTGGCTCGTTTTTGACGGCAGGTAGAAGTCCGTGATTTTTACCCCCTTTGTTTTTGCAGTCGGTGTATTCCCTTCCATATCTGTCCTTAATATTTTCTTGTTGTCATTCTTCTTCTTGTACAGTAGTTTTAGAGGTTCAAACAGTACGTCCGATGCAGTATTTATTTGCTCATTTATTATTTGTCCTTTGAAGGTCTTCTGTTTATATATTTCCATATTTTCTAATATATTCAATCTTTGTCCTTTATGTTGTACACGGAGAAGTTCTGTTGTTTGTCCAATCTTCATTGGTGTGCATTTATTTTTGATCATGTGATTCGCGAAGTTCGATTCTATTGCAGCCTCTGGTTTTCGTTTTTTCTTATTATAATCCCTTATGTGTTCTCGATACCTTGTTCTTATATTTCGCCCTGTTTGTCCTATGTAACTGTGTCGGCACTCACAGGTTAACTTGTAAACACCCTGTTTATCTAGCGGGTCTTCCTCGCTTATTTTCTCTTTCAATATATTTCCCACTGTGTTCCTTGTTTTAAATGATGTCTGAATGTCGTACTTATGAAAGAAGTTTGTAAGATGTCTGTGTAAGTTAGAACTGCCCAAGTTTTTTTTATTGTTTTCTAGTCTTTTTCGATTTTGTGTCCTTTCTTAACTTCTCCACCAGGCCTTTCCTATACCCGTTATTTTCCGCAATGGCATATATTGTATCCAGTTCCTTCTTGTAGCATTCTTCTGTTAGAGGGGTCCTTTCAAGCCTCGTTATTAGTTGTTTAAATGCTGCATTTTTGTGTTGCTGTGGGTGGTTTGAGCTATTGTGTATAATTGTGTCTGTGGCTGTTGGTTTTCTGTATATTTCGAACTCTATCTTGTTCGTGGTATCGTTTATTTTAATTGTTAAATCCAGATAGTTAATCTTTCTTTCCTCTTCCGTTTCCATGGTGAATTTTATATTCTGGTGTTGTTTGTTGAGATAGTCTAGTATCTGTTCCTCTTTGTTTCCCTCTAAACATTAGACATATTAAATCATCGACCTATCTCGCGTAGAATTTTACTCCTAGGTTGGTCGATAGGTTTTTCATGTATTTCTCCTCCAGTGTTTGCACGAATACTTCCATGAGTATTGCTGACGTCAGATTGCCCATTCCTAACCCGTTAATCTGTTTATATATCTTATTGTTGAACCGGAAGTAGTTTTGTTTTAATGTAACCTTCAACGCGTTTATTATTTCCGTGACAGCTTCTCTTTTCATTTTTCCCATCATACATACACCCACCCTGTCGGAAACAACAACAACCAAAAAGAAAATAGTTGGTATTCCATATTCCATGTTTCGTATTGGCAATTGTTAAGCCTGATTCTCTCACCGCTCTCAATTTTCGTAAGGCCGTAATTTAAGAACCTAAAACCAACAGGTTCTTAAGTTTCTTACGGTAAGTTAAGTTTTAACTAACCGCCAACACAGTTTCGCATATAACAGGTTGGCCAAAATATTAAGTTAAGTCAAGTTACGGAAAGCTTTAACTTTTTATTTGCACGCGCTCCTGCGTACTCATCAAAGCTCTCGGCGTCGTGAATAGCTGCTCCGCGGAGAGTGGACTAAAGCTCAATACCAATAGGGCCGAAATGGCGCTGATCACGAGGAAATATACCGTACCTACTTTTGAGCCTCCCTTTGTCATTGGTGTTTATTTAGCTTACATTATCCAACGAGGTCAAATAATTCGGCATAATTCTTCACAGAGAGTTGGACTGGAGTCTGAAACTTACGGAGCGATCCAGAAAAGGTATAACCGCCCTCTACGCGTATAAAGCAGCGGTGGGGAAGCGTTGCGGTCTGAAACCGCGCGTTAATTGTTCGACCCATCCTTTTAGTTATATGGGATCACCGTATATTGGCGGCTCTAGAAAAGTCCTCCTGTAGAAGGAAACCGGATAGGTTACAGAGGCCTACCTCCATGTGAGTCATTGCAGCCCTACCCTCTACCCCAAAAAGGCTCTAAAAACTATACGAAACTTTGTTCCCACTGACCTTTACGGTGGATATCACGACACCTGTAGAGCAACCAACTTCATTGCAGCTCACATATGGGAGACCTTAAGTTCGTTAACTCGAAAATTCTAGGCACAGCACAGTATACCGCTTCGATAATAGGTTTTATATTAGAATTCACGCTCGGACTTAGATCCAATTTCTACCCGTCGACCACAAGATTGGTAGCGAAATTTATTCTAAAGGCCTTTCACTAAACCATAGCATGCCGCTCTCTGACCACAGCTGTGCTTCCCATGCCAAATTAACAGCTATAAGACAGGCCGCCCTATGCTTCAGTAGTGCCGCAACTTCTCTGATTTATTTATAACAGCCAGGTTGCGATTCGATGTTTACAGTGCAGAAATACTTCTTCGAAAGTGGTTGTCTTCTTGAAAAGACCAAATGAAATCTGGTTTCAATGAATTGATCGACGAAAGAGAACGAGAAAAGATTCAAAATCCTTGTACTAAATTATCTTCCCATTATCAGCGCATTGGTTGACAGTACCATATTAGGCAGCACTGTTTAATTGGAGCGCATGGTAAGCGATTGGGATGCCCTGCTAACGACTTTCATCGTGGCTTCAGGGACGAGTAGGATGGAAAACTAAGTGAACAGAGAAACAGCTCGCTAAATTGTCATTACAATGGGCCTAACTGGCCAAGTGTGCTGCTCTCCCGGACTGTGTGGAGCGGCAACCACTGTAAGGTAACCAAAGCTAACCTACATACTAGTACTCTCGTATAATGGAGACAAATTTGAACCATCGAGATTTGGTCGCCGATGTCCAGTTTTGCCTGAAATTACGGATGAAACACTATTTCAGCCTGTTGAATGGTAAGCTCCCAGTCGAGAACGATAGAATCGATGCTCCACAATCCGACTATGGCGAGGCAATTTCTCAGCTGAAAAACCGCAAAGATGTTCAGTCTGACCGTCTGCCAGCTGAGGTATTCAAGGACGGCGAGGGGTACATAAGGTGTATACATTAACTCTTATGCAGGTATGGATGAACGCAGTCCACTGTCAATGAACGAAATGGACTGTATCATTTTGGATTTAGACCTCATAAATCAACCACACATTGATCAGGTGTCCTTCGTACGTCAAATCTTGAAAAACCCGCAAGAAAAGGATCGATCAAGGATCAAGGAGGACTCCCAATAGCTTTTCCCGGCTTGGGAAGGAGCTTCCCGACCCAGCTCATTACTAATAGAAGCCTCAAGCAGGGCGACGAAACAAAGTCGGGCGGGTCCTTTAAACTCAGGTTGGAAAAGATAATAAGAGTTATCAATCTGAATCGATCAAGCATAATTTCTTATAAGCTATATCGTCGTCTTCAACTATCGCAACGTTTTTTCTGTCTTTTCAATGTTGCACATGGAAGCAAAGCGAATGGATTGGAGATTAACGAAGATAAGACGAATTATCTTTTGTAATTACGAATGAACACAAAAGCTCCAGATCGGAAAGTATTCCATGCGGTACTCGCAGGTGGTCTGCGATGCTAGGAGCTGTCGGAGAAGAACTTCGATTCACTTAGCATTTCTAAATGGCGTGCCGCTCGTTATTGGGCCCGGCCAAAATCGATTAGGGGCTTACAGTGACAACCAAAAAGTTGGAAAAATTCCCCACTGAGTGATTCCTTTAAATGGCTCGACACTGTATGTGTAGATATGTATGTATTAAGTACATAAATACCTATGCTTCATATAATACCATTGCTGATACTGGGTGCAATTACTTCGTGGCTTCAGCAGTCAGCATCGATTGTTGTTGTAAAATTCAATTGCTGCAAAAATTGAGTTAAATAAAAACTAGCAGTAGCAGTAGAATTAAATGAGAATAAAAGCAGGCAAAGCAAGACGATATAGAAAAGTAAACTGCATAGCAAAATAATGAAAACACAAACAGAAAAAAGGGAAAACGGAAAAAACAAAAATAAATTAAACAAAAACAATCTGGTAAATGAGCATTGGAAAATGGCGCAAAATGTGGAAAAAACAAACTTTGTAGAAAATCAAGCAATCTGGCAGTTGCCGTGAAGTACGAACTATCCGTTTCGACGAGCTGTTCAGCGGCGTGGCTACAGGGCGGCGGGCACAGGTGGATATTGCGGTTGTGGTGCGAAGAAACAATTGGTGCTATCGGCTTTTTTCAGTACACAATTTCACTGTTTTTTTTTTGCTTTGCTTAACTATTAATGTAGAGGGCGTGTTTGGGTTTTTTATTTGTTGCGGAATGGTATTTGGTTTTTAGTTGAGGTTGGTGTGTAGCGCGTGGGGGGAAGGGGGGGGGGGGGGGGNCGTCTGTAGTGATTGGAGTAAGTGCCGAGTTGTGCGCATTATCGACTTTAGCTTTCAGTAACCGCCATGCACAACTTGAGGCAATTTGCGGCTTCTATTTCGTAATGGTTCATCAGCTACATCATTTTTGCTTTGCCCACATTTTTGTTATGAAGTATGAAAAAAAAAAATGTTGGGAAAACTATCAAAACAACTGGGTAGTCGATTTATTTAAGCGAAGATTATTTAATTGAATAAAGTTTGAAGTTGTACGTCGCTTTCCAAAGCTATTTTAAATGTGCAGGCTATGTGAGCTGTTGCTATGAGTTGCAGAATCATGTTTTCTATGTACGTGACTCTACATACCTTTCAATGGACGTTTCATTCCAACCAGCCCCAGCTGAAATCAACTGACCTTCAGAGAAAAGTTAAAGATATTTTATCGCGCGATTTATGGTCCTCTTTTGGCAGTCTCATTGAAGGTCTTCTAAGGGACAGGTCTCATTTGGTCGGTCCTCATTTTCGGTCGTTGGTCGCTTGAGCTCTACAGACACCACCCGCCTTAGAAACCACAACAGTATACGAGATTTTCGGAGTAGCTCTGCTCCCTAATCTTGCTATTCTTACCTCTGCAGCCGCCGCCTGCATACTTCTTACCGGTAGTCTCCTTGTCTTCTTCTTAAAGAAGTTGTCCCACATGACGTCACTGGCGAGCACGGACCAACAGTTAAGGATCGGAGATCATTTCCTGATCACCAGATCGTTTCATAGGGTTGGCAGTGAGATATGTTGGTGGAGCTAAAGTTCTCTCTTTGCAGCATTACTTTTCTCAGCGCCAGCGGTTACCGGCTTCATAAGAAGAATTTGCAGTCGCCAAACAAGTACCTGACCTTGCAAGTTTATTTGCTTCGCGCACTCTGTAAGCGCAGAAGCGAATAAGAGTGAGGTAAAGCTCCTTCCACTAATCTTCGTACATATAACCAACCCTCTTGTCAAGAGGAAGTCTAATGTATTCTGCCAGAGGTTCTGATATCTCTAATTATTATACTTGAGAACAGATTTCAATAAAAAATAATTGAAAGTGCCTTCATTACCAAGAAATGCTACTAAATCTGATTTCTTGAGGGCAAAAGCTTTCTGATTATTAGTTACAATTTGTTTTAGGGTCGTATCTAAAGCTCTGCCATTCCAGTAGGCAAAGGCGCTTTGGTTGTTAGAAAATCGTCTCCAAGTTAGCTTTTACATAATATATGAACGATATTCTCAGTTTTTATAAATAAATAAGTGAGGGTGAAAGTTGCTGGGTTCCATGTCGGATTACACTACCCATTTACACTGGTAATAAATGTAAGCTAAGTGGTCTGGAGTTAAAGGGGAAAGATGTTGTTAAAAACCAGAAAATTGTACGGGTCGATGGAATTTATGTCCCATTCCAATACTGATTGACATTAAAAGTCATGCTAAAGCATTGAAAGATTTGCAATATTACAGGATTTATAAAATAAAAAATTACAAATAAGTTTTATTTAAAGAGCAGTTGAATAAAAGTAAAATAAATAATTGTTAAAGAGTGATTTTTATAATAAAAGTTGTAACAGTTACGGTTCGTGGTTACAATGGGCATCATCCATAAAAAAACCGTGCTTAAGCTCAGACAAAAATTTTGCTCTGTTGAAGTGAGCTTAAGCTAATGAATTTGTAATGAAAAGCAAGTCTTGAGCATTTACATAAGTATCAAGTAGTGTATTTAATTGGCTACATGAAAAATAAACCTTTATTTTTTAGTATATGTATACTTCATATTACCTACCTACCTTTTTAATGAGGAGCTAACACATAAAGTTATTTCGAGTACATCTAAAAATACTTTCGTAAGCCATATAAATCTGCAAAATGATTTGTGTATGTATGTATGCATATTCAAATGACGTTCGGATTTCCAATACAAGTCCAAGAAATTAACTCTTCAAAGCCAAATTTAATGATGCGGAACGGAGTTTCACATTTCTTCAACAATAAGGAGTAAACAAAAAGTGGTACTATGCACATATGTTTGTATGCAAGCAAAAAAGGATAACATAATTTTATGAGAGAAAACATCTGCGTACCTATTTTGAACTTTGCATACGGGTATTCATTAATGGAGGAAAAATTGTGAACCATTCCTTGGCCGCCTGCTATTTTTCAGGCCTTATGTACATACATACATACATATGTATATATTTATGCATGTGAGGTAAAAGATGAAAAACGTGTACAGTTATCAGTGGCGCAAAAAAGCAAAGAAAAAAGCTGTGTTGACTAAGAGACGAACGAGCCTCATTATTAATGCTGGCTGATTGTAAGGCGAAAAGTTCTCGTATTCATTCGGAAGGCCACACACGCTTTGCCTAGGCGAAAGCAAATAACAGAACGGCAAAGTGCTTGTGCATATGCCAGGAAGCCAGGTTGAAAGTATTAAATGACAATCATCATTTCATTTTATGTTGTCATAGCGAAACTTATGGCGCATTTATGATAAACGGAAATACCAAGTGAAGTACCTACCTCCACTGTATGTATACATATGTATATGTATGTATGTATGTATAGTGTATACAGAGCGTAGCAACACAGTAAGTGCTTGAAATGGGAGACTATAAATAAAGACGCGCGTAAAAAAAAAAAAAAAAAAATATCTACATAAAAATGAAACGAGTTAGCTGAATGGGCTGACGACAGTAATGAAAATCATAACAAAATATTTGCCAACAGCAGTGGTGGTGGTGTTACTGCCGAAAGGGGTAGCCAGAAGTGCTGAGGGTCATATGTACATGCCATTGTAAAGTAAAGTGCAATGCAGCGATGGAATGTGCCTCTGTATTGTGCCATACGCTTACAGCCAAACTAACGAGTAGGCCAATGTAAGATATATAGTAACGTGTATATGTATGTCTGTTAAGTTGTTGGTTGTTGATGTGGCATCATCATATAATGAAAGCGTCATGCATTAACACGTGACAAGCATTCGCTTTTATATTGTGCACAAGACGCGCATGGTCCGGGGTATGCTCGACATTCTGACAGGTTGACAAAGTGTCGCAAACCAATGAATCAAGGAAACGATGAGAACGATGCCAACGACTCCTCCAACAATGGAGACGCTACAGCAAAGTCAAGTTAAGTGTGCAAAACAACGCTAAAAAGCAACAATGCAACAAGTTGCATGTACGCGGAGGCAGTACCCAGCCACCGACGACACATCCACATCCACACACACACAAACGCATACACACGCACACACCACAAACTCCTTTGGCAAGCAGCGTAAAAGATACATACAATTCGTTGGCGGTGTAAATCAAAATTGTGACAATGTAAAAAAGACACTTGGGTTTATATTGCCTCTTCTTTGATTTTCATTCGCTGCGCGGAAATGGCGTTGGCACGCGTTTGGCGGATATGATGAAAGGCAATACTGTGAACGTATGCAATTTGCCATGCTCGCCAAATTGCCAACTTTATTGCCATTTGCGTGAGTAGATGATGAATTCAATGAATGAAGGATATCTGCACAACTCGAATCTTTTTGATAGCCAAGTATTTTCTACGCAGTTGTCCCAGGCTAATGCCGTATCGTAAATTATGAATTGCTAGATTGGTGAGGGTAAGTGTAGAAAACTTCATAATGTTACCAAGTGTGATATATTTTAATTACTCAACGTACTTAAACTCGGGCAGGAGATCGTTAAGTTTTATTTAACCCCCTTCAAAATATTTTCCAAAAAAAAAAACAAAATATTTATTTCTTATGATATATTTTCAATTACCGCCTAAATTTAATTCTAGGCAAATTTGAAATCTGCAAAAGGTGGCAACCCTCTTACATGAAGTTTAGAAATGCAGGCATTTCAAAACCGTTACGATTGGTATGCACATTTTAATTCAAACTATTAAGCCAATAATTCAATTAAACTATTAAATACATAATTTGAATTTAACATTATCAACAGGTGGCAACCTTCTTAAACCTCTTTCGTCTGACTCTCATTTAGTGATATGTACATGCATATGCATTGCAAGTACCTAATTTATCTAGTTAAAGTAGAATTGAATTTTAAAAACAGGTGGCAGCCCTTCTTTATGATTATGGAATTGCTTTTGCTTTTCAGTTTGAAACATCAGTATGCCAACATGGATTTATCGGATTCAAATCTGGGCTACCTTTTAGACACTTGAGAGTTGTTCTTTCGATTCAAACATGCCGTTATTTATTTTCAACAGTGTTGCTTAACACGAAAAGTGTTCTCTACGATTTTTCCCATGGAATGGCGCAGAGTTATCCGGGAAAATGTAATAAAAAGGCAAAGGAAACAGAGTATCTAGCGTGATCTTCAGGTAGTCTTTTTTAATACCAATGCATCCAGAAATTTCCGTTAATAAATGTTAATTTAATAACGCCAAATCCCACCCCAATCCGTTTGGCTTGGTGAAAACTTGTATCGAGACTAATGAGAATATGCTTATTTTTGATTTATGCTCAATGCTACTGTAATTAGGTGGCAGTCGAATGTTGGAGACCTCTGAACAAGGGCACAGTGAAATTTCCGCAAGCTACTTTAAGTTCGCCTCGCGCTTCGATTTCCTACCAACTTGAACAGACCACTTCAGGCCGAGGTTCGGTCCGACCACCCTTATCCCAGCGAGGAATGACTGGGAGAAGTGCAGTATTTGAAATCGGGATTTTGTTAACATAATCGAAGCATACATCGAAGCCAAATGGGAAGGTGGGTGGAGGTGTGTTCGGCGAAGAACTCTCAAACAACCTGAAATTCAGGCTACCGGAGCGCTGTACTGATTTCCATGCAGAGGTAGCCGCAATACAGGAGGCTTCGGATTGGTTTCTCACTACTGTAATACCTTTCAAGGAGGTGAATATATATTCCGAAGCCAAGCAGCCATCAAGGCTCTTGGCTTTCTGTTGGTTTGGTTGAGAACGTTGAGGGATTACTTGACCACCCTATTAACCGCATGCGATTATTATGCTATTAAGCTTATTAGGGTTCCAGGTCACAGTGAAATCGCCGGAAACTGCATGGCCGATGAGCTGGCTGAGACAAGGAACGTTTGAGAAACTTCTCACGGGCAAAACTGGTCTGCGTGCTCCCCTCAGCTCGTCTGGTCTACTCCTAGACATATGGGCGTTTGGTCAGTTCAGCGGGCGCCGTGCGAAAACCTTGGAATGCAAGGTGGCAAAACCACGTGTAGACCAAGGAGCTCTTTCGACTAGGCAAGGTGCCACTTAACTTGGAGTTTAACTGGTCATTTCGTTATGGGTAAGCATCCGGTAAGGCTTAATATCAACGATGAGGTGGAATCATCTCAACACCTGCTGGTCTGGGGTCCTGCTTTTGCGTACCTTAGGTTTAAGCATCTTGGGTAGCACTTTTCCCACACTCCTGATGAGCTTTCGGGAATCGATGTCCTACGTTTGAGGAGCTTCGTGGTGGGCACATAGCGTTTTTCTTATAGGAAGCCGTAGGTGTCAACGCTCTGTTCCTTCCCGCTTCCTCTTCCCATTTGTCATGCTCCTGCTTACTGCTTTTCCTGTGTCCATTTTCCCTTCCCCTCATTAAGGTCACCAGAATGGGCAGCCTAATCATTGTCTAGGTGTGCCATCACCAACCCTAATAATCCAGTCAGCTGCAGTAAATCGGACTTTAATTGACCAACAAACTTTGTGAGTGACATTCAGAAAGAAGTATTTTTTAAGCTGCGGGTTTTGCTCTGGGTTCTTTAGCCATTATTTTCCGCGTAGTAAAGCAATTTATAGATAACGTTACGACTTAACTCTGCACACGCAACTTTGATTTTTGCCAAAAAAGCTCCCTATGCCTTTGACTTTTATTATCTAAGAGCCAGATTTTCCAAAACCCAAAATGGCCAATAGAAAATGAAAGGACTTCCAAACCTGCAGGGTCTGCAAAAGGTGAACTTAATAGTGCTTTTTGGGGTCAAAACCTGCCACATCAACCGGCCAACAAAACCAGTGGCTTTCAGTTAATTTCAAGAATTATCATTAATTCATAAATTTACATTAATGGATTTTTCAACTTAATACTAATAATGGATAAGCGGTATAAAAATATCCACAAGTTTGACTTATTTTTTCAAAATTCACGCACTCGATTCTTTAGCATAAATATTTTTACATTCTCTCTTTGAATACAGTCAAGTAATTCAAGTACATAATACCACTCTGTGCGATCCAATACTTTAGTCATGGAAAGGCCTCCCATTAGAAAGCATTTGCCGCTCGGAAGTGGCGAAAAACTGTAACATGCGCATGCCAAATCGGAGGATGTTTTGGACGCCAAATTCTACCTTAACTACGTCTCTAAATTTCCTAGAGGGTCTTTTTTTTAACATCCTATTACATCCGATAATAATTTATTGATTTGTAATAGGCGTAAATTGAATCGTATTTCCGTGGTTGTTCAGCCGCGAAATATGTGGCAAGCAGTGCCTAAAAGCCTCTACCTTTGCGGCCGCGTACGCCTCCGATCAGCTACATACTTTTGCACGGAAGAGCGCTTTTGTTCGTTCCAATGACTTGTCTGCATACGCTCGAGCGGCGCGCGTACATTCACTGTGCGGTCTTATCCTCTGCCAATATTATTGCTATTATGTAAGCATGCCGTGGGCGAATAGGTTGGCGCAAACCAAAAACAAATTATCCGAAAAAAAAAATCAAACGGAAAAGCGCAGTGACGGGTAAGCGGAAAGCGGACTAGGTGACGCGGCGGTTTAGGGTGGAAGAGGCGCGTAAAGCAAGTGGCAAATTTTCGCTTTGCATGCAAAGCTGTCGTATATTTTAATATTTTAATATTAAATTCGTGTATTGTCGTTATGAGCGCACACAAATACGTACAAACTTATACTGGGACATACACACACTCGTTTGTGGACAAATATTCGCAAATGCAAATTTGGGCATACATATGAATACGAACGCGCCAAAACCACATGCATGCGAATACAAAGGACATTCGACAAGGAGGCTATCAATTTTCTCACCATACTTCGAAGAGGCGGCGAATGTCACACGGCACTCATAATAATCATAATATTAATATGCTGTTGTGCTACGTCGCACAATGGGACTACAGCGGCCAAAAGTAGTAAAAAAACGGACTAGGAAATTCCGAAAAAGTAATTACGCAGCTGCATAGCCAAATATCCAGATAACACAAAACAAAAAGAATTTTTGATAAAATGCATATTTGCAAACATGACACAAGCTTAAAGTAGGAGCAATGCGAAAAAAAAGTGAATCTTGTTAGAAAAAAATTTAGATTTTGTCGCAATAAATTTGAATTAATTTTCGTACTTGTGCGGATATATAAAAGCCAATCTGATTGACTAGCACTGTTTGAATATATCTGTGATCAAACATTGCTTGAAATTTTTATAAATCTTTTGAAATTTTTTTTTTTTAATTTGCGCCTGTTTTCTAGAATGACTGGATGATAATGTAAACCGATTTTGACGATCTTTCATATTTATGCCTTTCTCGTTAAAGCCTGTAAATGCTCCGAATTTCATCAAAATCGGATAACATTTACTATCTCCGGACCAAAAGAGCTTTCTTCATTCCTAAGTTCCAAATAGAGTATGTACGAAATTTTAGCGAATTTCTAGTAAGGTTAGTACTTTTGGCCGTAGCTTATATGGGAACATCCCACTGTGCGTGCGCTGTCTATAGACATCAATGTTTATTATTTTTGTCATATAAATATTAAAGCACTCGTATACGAGTGTAAGTATGAGCAATATGGCTAAAGATGTTGTTATTGTTTTCGGCCATTAAACCAGTGTGACCACTTTGCAAGTAATTCCTCAAAACGTGAGGCACTTCGGGTGCGCTTGAGCATTGTTTTTTTTTTGATTTATTGAGGAATTTTCTCTCGATATATTTGCAGATAACAAATGCAACCATATTTTACACAAGAGAGTTGTTAAATCGCTCTGCTGTTTTTGAACAAAAAGCTTTCCGAAGTTTTGTAAAGAGCAAAATACACCACAAAAGAGGCTTGTCAAACACTCTTCAGCACAATATAACCAGTAAACAACCTTCGGTAAATTTGGCGACTGCCTTCCTCGGGGATGAATATGCTAGGGATGAAATTATTGGTACACACGCCTTCCAAGCACGCAGGGTTGCTTTTAAGAAACAAAAAATAATTAACTCCAAATAGTTTCAAAAAGTATAGTGTAAAACGAAATTTATTGAATAATTCCACATAAAATGGTATACATAAATGACGCATTTTCTAAACGATTTAAATTAAACGCATTTGTGAATTGATAGAAAAGTACTACGNTGTGTCTTCGATTTTTCTCTCTTGCGTACTCTTTCGGTGAAAATTCCGCTGGCGAGTGAGGCGATTTTACCATACACAACCTAAGCGGTTTGATCAAACGTCAACATGGCGGCCAGAAAATCAAAAAATTTAGATTTTTGTTCACATTTCCCGCACACGGCTTGTCAAACCTTCAAACAATCCCATACACAAAAGAAAGGGATATTTCGCTTGGTTTGTCAAGCCGCTTGTGTGGTGTTTTTCGCACTTAAGCACATTTGCATTTGCTGCTAAATAATCAAACTGTTATCGATAATTCTTTTCATTCCATCGTTATATTTTCAACTTATTTTGAACTTGCAAAATCTCGATAACGAATGGAGAAACCACGAATTATTCGATCATACGAATATTTATATTGATTCTTCGTTAGATCCAGAAAATTATCGGAAAAAAGTTTTTGAGTTAAAAGATTCTTCAGCTTCATACAAGTTTCCCAATTAAAAAAAATTATATCTTCACCTAATATAGCCCTTTTAATAATTTAAAAATGTGTAGGACTGACTTGAGGACCAGATTGAGCAATACTATATACAAACCAAGGAATAAAAAATAACGGTGATACCTTTTTTGAGCCGCAAGAACAAATATACCAAATGAATTGGAGAATTTAATTAATTTTTATACTGTGCCCGTAAATAGTATGTTTGTAGTAAACAATACTCATATCTGTAATAAGAAAATTTTGAGTAATTTGTTCGGATTTTGTGGATCTTTCATTTGGTTTTCAGCAATTTCGTAATTGTTTTTCTGGCAACACTGCATTAAGCCCATTCAGCCGCGCGCTATTTTAAGCCCATATCCAATTTGATATTCGGCCGCCTCGTGCCACTCAGCCGATTTGATGAGCTGTGATTTTGATTTTTATGTTCCGAACGGTTGAGTGTAGCGGAAGAGTGTGGAGCAGCATATGCAGCTGTGCAGATAATGAACGGGAGTGGGTATGATTTTTGAAAAAAAAAAAACAATGTTCCTGCTATCATATGACATATTCAAATTTTCAGTACATTTCGATTTTAATTTGAGTTTGATTGAGTATCGTTTTGTTGCGGTAACAATTGTAGTGGCTTACACAATTGCGTGCATGTGTATGCAAATGTTTATACATAGATTTGTAGCTTGTAGAGTAGCGGAAGTAAGCGCAGTAGTAGTAATTTGTAGTAAATGCAACTCGTGACTGTCTTCAAACTGGATCAAAACACATAGAAACCGAGATAAAAATTATTAGTTTTCCAAAATATACTAGAGAAATTTGGTAAAAAAAGAGTAATTTAATATAATAAAAAAGCTAGCTTGCATCAGCGGCCACTGCAGCTGAGTGGTGCATACAACTATTCTGTGGAACCATGGTTCGATGCCCGGTTAAAGCAACGTCAAAAAAAGAAAAAAACATACAGAAAAATATTTGTTAAACAGCGGTCTCCTCTCGGCAAACCAACGAGCATATCTACAACACACAACGCACACCACAAATTCTAGGAGAAGCTTAACAAAAGTTTAACCGTCAAAATATTTTTATTAAATCACTGGCCAACAAAATTAAAACAAAAAAATGTTTTCGGCACGGAAAGTCAAGCCAAATTCTTATAGGATTTTTTCCGTAAAATCAGAACCTGAAATTAGAAATATTAGCCTAGCTCTAGTTTTTGAGCAATTTTAACTTAAAAAAAAACTACTAAGCTTCTACATGTTAATCTACAATAGAATGAAAAGCGAAAATGGTCTTCAGAAGCTAGTTAGTTACATTGTTTTCTTGAAGGCGACATGTTGATAATGAATATGCTTCTCAAATTGAATGCAGCCTACGTAATGACTTTCAATTTTGATGATTTTTGACAAGCAATGTTTGTGTGTGTGGAAATTGAAAGGCAAAATTGCTTGTGTGTCGTTACGGTTAGCTCATAGATTCTATCATTGTCAAATTATACAGAGTAGATGTGTAAAAGAAAATAGCGAAGAACATGGAAAAAACTTTATTTTTAATTTAACAAATTATTCATCGGGGCGTCGTCATCCATGCGCCATTCAGGCCAACGCAATCGCTGTATTTTTATACACTTAACTATGTTCATGTCGTTGAAAAGCTCAAACAGTTCCTCATCGTCCACGCGAACAAGACCGTAGATCTTGCGTGGAATAACTCTCGAGAAAGGACCCAAAGCCTTCTCATCTTTGTTCGATACCGTCCACGTTTCTGCAGAACGGAAAATGACGAGAGACTTGTAGAGCATAATTTTTATTCGTCGAGAGAGGGCTCTACTTTTCAATTGCCTACCGAGCCAAAAGAAGCACTTGTTGGCAAGAATTATTTTTCGCTGGATCTCCAGGCTGACATTGTTGGTGGTGTTTATGCTGGATCCTAGGTAGACAAAGTCCTTTACTACTTCAAAGATATTAGGGATCATTCTGTCTGGTGCATTAAGAAAATTTAACCATTTTCTTTTCTACTCTCACTAAATACTGCTCAGAATTTGCGGCACGTTGGCAATCGTGTAATCGGCATCATGAAGTGCTTTTTTTTGTATATGTACATATACAAATTATTTACGAAAAATTTATTTTTTTCACCATTCGGGACGGTCTTTCGGTCTTTTCACAATAATTATATGCGACTTTTATTTTTCTCGCCTATCGTGACGTTTATTCCAAGTCAACAATGTTTTACATCCCACGTTTTCTCTTAATAAAATCGGTCTCCGAGTTCGATTATTGGAAAAAAAGCAAAGCAAAAGTAAAAGAAAAGCCTTTCAATTTAACGCTTCATTTTTGAAAATCGAACGAACGATACCGGTTTGATGACATGAACAATCCCGGCGTTAAATATTTAGCGTGCCGAGAGACGAAAAAATGTAAAAATCCCATATCTTTTTACATTAAACGAGCAATTCTTGTATATATATATATATATATCCATAGTGTTCTCGGGAACGGCTCTAACGATTTTGATGAAATTTTGTACACAGATAATATTTTGGATTTTAAGGTTAACTTAATAGGCACTATCTCCGAGAAGACTCGTATAAGGTTGCCACCTATTCGAAATTAGTTATAAATTAATTAAAACATCGTAATATGGGTATCAAATGCAAGGTAGTTTAGAGATGCCCAATTCAAAAATATTTTTAATAAGGTTGCCACCTATTTTGAATCGCATATTTATTTAATTTTTTGTTTAGAAATAAGGGTAAAAGGGTATTGCTATTCATGGGTACCAAGAGAAGGTTCTTAAACAATGCTTCCCTATACACAAAATGTGATGTCTTAGGATAATAGTGTAAGATTGCCACTTATTTTCGATTCTGCACAATTTATCTGAAACATCGCAATATGAATATCAAATGAAAGGTATTGTTGAGAACTTTGGTAAGCGAATATTTTCCATCAGGGTTGCCACGCTTCCTTGTAATACACATTTTTATTTTGTTAATCCTAATCAACATTTTTTGATGTACATATACATAGATAGTACACATACGCTCAAGATATGTACCATTCATTCAAGCGTATTTCGGAATAGGGTTGCCACCTAAATTTTAGAGTAAGAAATTTACTTAATAAACATGTAAATCCTATTTTTTTGTTTATATCAAAAATATTTTTTTAAAACTATCCAATTCTTGAAAAGTTTAAAAACTGTATGTACTCCGGGCAAAGCTCGGTCAACCTGGTACTAATTATTATGAGAAGACGAAAATAATTTACATCGTAAAATAATCGTTCCGCGAGACGAAAACAACTTTTCCATTGGTCATTAATTACTATAGAGCAATATTTAATTTTATTTCTTATAATCGATATGGTCTTTGTGGAGCAGACTTTCGACTCTAGCCGTATTTAGTTACTTGCCCCACGACCTGGAGACAATACATTTTACCGCTGTGCTGATTATGAACACTTTTTACAAAAGCGCAGCTGTCAGTCAATTTTGTTCGTTCGTTCGTAAAATTTATGTATGTCTATTTATATCCGCTGTATGGAAACTGTAGTATCGGTGCTGTCACAAAACCGCACATTTTGCAGCTGATTAACTTTAATGTGTGCGTGTGTGTGTGTGTGTGTGTGTTATTGGCATTGCATTTTGCTTGTCGCTTGCGCTCCTGTCGTTTTGCTAATGCATAATTTGTGTCTAAATTGAAGCACACACTCATTTGATTTCCGTTTAAGGGGCCATTTATGCCATTTTAGTTGTTGTTTTACATACACCGTTACATTTTGTACAGTTTGTTTGTAGCTAGTGTGGCCGATTCACATACATATGTACATACATACATACATACATAAATGTAAATTAAGCCAAATATTTTTGTTTTATCGCGTGATTGAGTGAGAGCTTTTGGTAAATTTTTGATTTGATTTGATTGGCATTCTGTGCGAAATTCAATTCATTTTGTGGGAGTTGGATTTTATTGGATTTGAATGCTTGAAAACAGAAAACGTATTCGAATATTACACATTTTCATGTTGTTTTGCACGAATTAGAAGTTTCATTTAACCCTAGTTCGGCTGTCGATTTTTATAAGGCATTTTGGCAGATGAGTCAGCCCAGATCCCACCCATGCTGCATTATTTATTAAAGAAGTTTTAGGGAAAATTTAGCCTAATTGAAAATTGTCAGATGTCAACAGTAAAAAGTAATTATTCTGACAGCGAAATCAAAGGGAAGTGTCAATTTGCTAGCAAGTGAACAACAACCGAAAAATAAAAAATTATATGAATGCGGTATGGCAATTATCGAAGAGGAAGAGTTCCAGAATATCAGACCAACTGCCGTTTTGTTCCAAACTTCAATTTTTTTTTTACAGTGTATTGAAATTTTTCTAATTTCGTCTCAGGTTGATGTGTATCATTTGACAAAAAAAATAAAAAATTTTGTATTAAACTATATTTACAATCAATTTTGTCTTTATGGGTCTATAGTAAAATTTAGTGGCGCATATTTCTGTGGAACATCTTAACCAATATTTTTCGCCCGTGTGGCCCGTTTTGAACCTTGTTTGAGTCTAATCTAGTATATATTAATTAAAATTTCTCTTTCTGTTGATCTTTTTATTTGAAATTTGGTACACTACTTTAGTTCTGAAGAGAATATAACTGTGTATATTCAGCGTCCTTGTAAATTCAAGATCACTGCTGCCACAAAATGGAGGATTACATATTTTTTCACAATTCTCCATATGGATACCAAATGAAAGGGCTTACTTGGTGGTATATAATACACTATGAAAAAACTTCAAATCCGTAATGGTGGCCATCTTAAAAAATCACAAAACTTTATTTTGTATTTTTTTCTTAGTTAAAATTAATTACTTTTAGATGCCACGACACCTGCATTCAACACCTTCAACACCGTTCAACTAATAAATAAAAGTTTCAAAGCTTGCACAGATTACAAAAAAAATTGGCCAACTTCAAAATATTGTCATCAAAATTTCAAAATTTTTTAGCAGAAAATTTACGGGTATACAGTTTTGTAGTCCATTCAATTTTAGTCTAAAAAGTGCAAGTTTTAAGGCGCTAAAAATAGCCGTTGATTTTTAAGAATTCTTTTGTGCATGGTGCTGCAGGCATTTTTTCACATAAAAATAGATTTTGAAATTTTGATGAAAACTTTTAAGTTTTAAGATTTTTTTTTTTTAAATTTGTGCAGGCTATGAAATTATTATTTATGCGATTTCTGTTATAGATTGAAATATATTTTAAATAAAAAATTTAGAAAATAAATAAATAAACATAAGTTGCAACCAAAATTAGTTTGAATTTCGGTGCTAATTAGTTGACCGCAGGTGTAAATTAACAGAATTAAAAAAAAAAAAGTGATGAGGAGATGTGGTGATCTCCGAAATAGTGCTATAACTTCTACCGCTTAGACTTTTTTGCTTTTTCAATTTTTTAATAAACAATCGTGGTAAAAAGCTCAATAAAAATATTAAAAAAAAAAAAATTCTACAAAAAAAGGTAAAATAGTCACCCCAGTAACTCATCAGCCGAACTAGGGCTTAGAAAATTGTCAGTTTTGAAAGAATATTATGTGTTAAACTGAAATAATTAATTTAAATATATTTTGGTGTAGTAGGACTATTTCTTAATTTTGTTATTGACATTTAAGGTAACACATTTTGGTGTTATGCCAAGCAAAAGGCACAGAATATTTTTAATTTATAATGATGTGAGATTTTTGTAGCGTAATTTTAATTAGTTTTGTGTTTTGCTTGATCTCTAAGCTGAAATCGTTGGTGGTAATAATGCTCTGTTCAAGATGGAGCAAGTCGTGTACTTCTTAAAAAACCGTGACGCCTATCTCAATATGCAAGACTTACTTACTTAGTTTTGTTCTCGTTCACCGCTAGACGAGTCTATTTTTCGTCCTTCTCTCTTTCCAATGGTTTTAGCCGTCATTTTTAAGAACACCTCACCGTAAACAACTCAACGTGAAACAGCCACCGTGCAACAACTCATCGTAAAATAGTTAAATGGTGGTTAATTGTTCTTCATTATCTATTGGACTATTCGATTTACATTTGAAGAATTTTTTGTTAGAATAAGATTTCGTTCTGCACTTCGCAGATGCTTCTTCGTAATTAAGAGAAAATCAAAAATTCAAAATTTTATGTCGCGTCTGAAGGGATTTGTACCCGGACCCCCCTGAAAGCTAACAAATAGTGGCAAGCATCAGCTCAAGCCCCATCATGTAAATATGAGAATCTAATTTCAAAATATTTTTTGTTTTTTTTTGTAATCTTTATGCAAAATTTAAAAAAATAATAAGTATTTTTGATTCTTATTTTATAAATCCACAGTTATTTTTGATTTTTTGTATTGTATGTCTTAGACAACAGCCAGTGGCTTTTACTTTTAAAAGTCATCAATATAAATCAGTCACTGACATTTATCTTTTAACTCATACGTATAAAAGTCATTATAATTTTTTGCAGTTAAGAAAGTGTTGGAGAACGAAAGTTTACTACGACTTACACAAATGAATTTTATAAGTATGCTTTAAAAAATAAAAGTCACTGACTGATTTTTATTGATGACTTTTATATAAGACTTCAAGAGTTGTTATCTAAGACATTAAAAAAAAAAAAATCAAGGATAACTGTTATTTGCCGATTATTTAGATAAAAATTAAAAATAACTGTTATTTTCGATTTAGAAAATAAAATAAAAATAAATAACTGTTATTTAAGGAGTAATTAAATAAAAGTCAAAACATAATTGTTAAATAGCGATTTTTTATAATAAAAATTTTAACTGTTACGGTCTCTGCGGTAAAAATTTCTAGACAAGGCCACTCTATGTGCGTATAAATCGGTGAGAGCCTCGTTTTTTGGCTAAATGTCCAATTCTAACCGGTGAAGTCTTTTTAATTGATACCCATAGTGTTACTCTACAATTCACATCTTTTAAATAATTTTTTGTTTACAATTATATCTTAGAAATTTCAAAGTTCTTTAAAAAAAGACCCTGACATCTGAGAGAAAAATTTAAAACGCAGTTATACTATATTTGTCGCACGGTGTAATCATAGTCCTTCGAGTATCAAATTTCAAGTGAATCCCATAATTTTAAAAATTTTTGTCCACCATATTTTATTGCAGAAAGGATAACATTTTTTACCGACTTTTCAAGACTATGACTGATTTTAGCTGAACCAGTTTCGGATAGAAAGAGACTTCGGTTGGCTAAGAATGCCTCACAAGCGCTGCAGTGGTGTCAATTAAGACACGTATGTATGTATGCGCGTGCCCATCTACATACATACATACACATATCATTTCTGAATCCTCAATTTCGCTTGATAATCATGGAAACTATTTATTGTCATTTCAAACCTGTTATTTTACATGTTTAATCAGATGTTCATCCACGAACGAACGCACTACATATTCCCGCCAAATCCGCATACACATTTTTTGTGGGTATATTATAATCAGTCTGACGTGCTTTGCAGCAATTTAATTACGAAAGTGTCACCAAAATTTATTTGAACATTTTAAAGTTTACTAATGAATATTTAATCGGCAGCTTAACCGAGAGCATGATGCTTTTTAATATTCATTCATTTTGGAATGCAATACTAGTTTAATTGTGCGTATGTATGTATGTACGTGACATTAATGATTGGAAAATTAAATAAATTAATTTAAAATAAATAAACCCATTCGCTTGTTGGTTGTGCTGATTGCCGTGGATGACGAGCAGCGTAGGAGTATGTATTCGATATTGGCTAAATACATATGTATGTATATACATACATACATAAGTACATTTGTCGCACTCAACCTGCAAATGTTTTATTTAATGACACCGCAAATGGCTAAAACACGGCAGTCAAATTTAAAATTTGCTCCCAACGGATATGGATCTGGAAATTAGCAAAGGGAACACATGAAACACATATCCATACATACATATGTATGTATGTGCACCCGCCCTACCACCATTCGATTGTTTAATGGCAATATTTTGATTGCTGCAATTGGCAACTCAGCATGTGGCATGTGGCATGTGGCATGTGTCGTTTCGTTAATCGAACGATGTGGTCAGCACAGACACAATGGACCTCCAACCGACATACATACATACAGGGCTGTGGCGAAATAATTGGAACTAGCTAAATTAAGCAGCTTAAAATGAAAATCTTACTATTATTTTATGCGCTTACGGCTAAATAAATAAATAGTTTAAATAATTTTCAATGTGTCGGAGGGAGAGAATTTTACAAAGGTTTTTTTTTGTTTTTTTTTTTGTTTTTTTTTTTGTTTTTGTGTTTGCTGTTATGCGCCTTTGCCCTTATACGAGTGCTCAATGTTGAATGGCATCTTTTTCACTTTTCATTTTATATTATTCCCTTTCCTAATTAAGCACTCTAATTGAGTTTTAAGCTGAGCTTATGATAATGATATAAAAATCACTTACCACTGAAAAGTCGCTTGCACGCAACTGGGTACTGCCACTCACATACATACATACATACATACATATGTATGTACAAATGTATGTGTGTAGATGCACGAAGTAACGGTCAACGAAAGCCGGACAGTTTCCTTCTTACGAATTTACATATTTTTCCGACATGCGGGCGCCCTTTGGCAAATGTTGATTTAGTCACAGCTGCTAGAGCCGCCAGATTCAAAAAGATATATGTATGTATATGGATGCATATTGCAGGGTAAGTGTGTGTGCGTGTGATAACAGGTGCTACAGTCGCAAACATGTGTCGCGCCATGACACGGTCTCCTTCACTTGGTCAGTTACATAGTTTCTAATGTGTAAGTGTCCTAATGTCTTCTTTGGGGCCATAAAAGTATGTTATATAAATTATGTCGACCATAATTTGCATATTAATTTTTGGTCATCTGCATGATGGTCGCTTATGGAAATGTTTTTATGAAGGTATACATATATACGGGTAAGTATATGAACATGTGTTTTTATGCATACTAGGGTGCGTGCCCAAAAACGTAAGAGACATTATGTTTGCGAAATTTGATAGGAATTTCCTCTTAACTTTCTACCTTCGCACTATTTAGGTTTTTGGTGTTTCTCCTCTCGGCAGAGAAAAAAACGCTTAAGCCTTCCACTTGGATTTATTTTAAGTAAAATGGAATTCCAGAAACAAGTACAATAGAAAATAAATCAAGCATTTGAAAAATTTTAGTCTTAAACGTTTATTTCGGCGAAATGGCATCGAAATTACAGTTTTTTTTTTGTCACTTGAAAAAATCATAATGGCTTTTTTTTAATAACTTCGGGAAGTTTTCAAATTTAATATTCATATTAGAGGCAATGAGAGTTGGCATCAACTACCGAATATCTGTGCAGTTTCAAGAGTGTGCCACCAAATTAAAAAAAGGCAGCACGCTGAATATCTCTCGGAAGTATTTTGTAATTTTTGGAATTTAATGATTTTTCATTTTGAAAGTTTAAGATACTTTCAATGTCAACATTAAACAGGGCAAATGTTCTTCTTGCCAAAACGAACCAATCTAGAGTAATAGAAGTCGTGTGCCAACAAATGAAAGAAATTACATTGATTATAAGACGAAGATGATTTGCGAAACAAATATTTAAATTTACAATTTTTATTGGCACATTTCATTCTGAAATTGTTATATACATATATGAAGAAATTAGTATATATATTCGTGAAGAATACTTTAAGAAAAATATTCCACACCAATATTTAGTTACTTTTAAATGATATGTTTTTTTAAGTTAAGGCGTGCGAGCAAACGTATTAGATGAGTGCGTATGGTATAACGGGTCGTATACGTAACATACACAGCTATTTTGATTTTTATACCTTTCATGAGCATGAAATGGTATTATAACTTTGGTCCGATGTTTGTAAGTACCAGAACAAAAAGAGATAGACCCATTAAAATGTATACTTATATGATCAGAACGTCGAGCTGAGTTGATTTAACCATGTCCGTCTGTCCGTCTGTCCGTCTGTC